>NC_138195.1:42821590-43066590 GCF_964194105.1 Spermophilus citellus
AAAATAAAGATCTATCAACAACTAAAAAAATATTTTAAATAAATAAAGTATAAAAAAAGAAAAAAGAAAGAAAGCACAGCCAGGCGTGATGGCACATGCCTGTAATCCCAGCAATTTGGGAGGCTGAGGCAGGAATATTACAAATTCAAAGCCAGCCTTGGCAACAGCAAGGTGCAACTCAATGAGACCCCTTCTCTAAATACAAAATAGAGCTGGGGATGTGGCTCAGTAGTTGAGTGTTCCTGAGTTCAATCCCCAGTACCCGCCTCCCGCCCAAAAAAAAAAAGTGGATGTTGAACCTTTCCAAATTAATACCTGTTAAATATATCAACCTATAGGCTATCATTTTTTTTTTTTTTTTTAATATTGGAGATCGAACCCAGGGCACTCTACCACTGAACTACATGCCCAGCCCTTTTTATTTTTTGAGACAGGGTTTCACTAAATTGCTGAGGCTGACCTAGAACTTGCAATCCTCTTGCTTTAGCCCCTTGAGTCACTGGGATTACAGATGCACAACACTAGGCTGTCCTACTTTTACTTTGGAAAATAAACTATTTCTTTATAACACTGGACTTATTTTTGCAAGTGTTATAAACAGTGTTTGAAAAAAAATGTGCATTCTCAGCAGCATGCAAAGTTCCTTATGTATATATCAAATTTCTATGCCATGTGCAATGGCCACACCTGTCATCCCAGTAACTCATGAGGGTGCCCTGGGCAGTATAGCAAGACCCTATCTCAAATATTAAAATTAAAAAAGGGATGGTGATGTAGCTCAGAGGTAGAGTACTCCTGAGTTCAATTGCCAGTACCACAAAAAATAAAAATAAAAAAGCTTATTCATTATTGAAAGCCTTCTCCGAGGCTGGGGATATAGCTCAGTTGGTAGAGTGCTTGCCTAGCATGCACAAGGCCTTGGTTCAATCCCCACCCCATCCCCACACACACACAAATAAATAAATAACTACGTAGGTAGATAGATAGATAAATAGATATAAAAATAATGAGAATTTTAAAAGGGGGAGGGAGGGGCTGGGGTTGTGGCTCACGGGTAGAATGCTCGCCTAGCATGTCCTAGAACTTGGGTTCGATCCTCAGCACCACATAAAAATAAATAAAATAAAAGTATTGTGTCCAACTACAACTAAAAAATACATTTAAAAAAATAAATAAATAAATCCTTCTCGGGCTGGGGATGTGGCTCAAGCGGTAGCACGCTCGCCTGGCATGCGTGCGGCCCGGGTTCGATCCTCAGCACCACATACCAACAAAGATGTTGTGTCCGCCGAGAACTAAAAAATAAATATTAAAAATTCTCTCTCTCTCTCTCTCTCTCTCTCTCTCTCTCTCTCTCACTCTCTCTTTAAAAAATTAATTAATTAATTAATTAATTAAATTAATAAATAAAATTTAAAAGCATGGTACCCCAGGAGCTGGGGTTCTGGCTCTGCAGTAGAGCCCTCGCCTACCACATGTGAGGCCCTGTGAGGTCCTGGGTTCGATTCTCAGCACCACATAAAAATTAATAAACAAAATAAAGGTATTACGTCCAACTATAAATAAAAATAAATATTTTTTTAAAAAAGCATGGTACCTCATAAATATGTACAATTATATGCAACAATTAAAAAGGGTAAATATTTTCAAAAGAAAATTTCGAATAACTATCTTATAAATCTAAAGGGGCTAGAATAAAATGCTCAAAATCTTTATTTACTTATTTATTTATACATACTAGGGATTGAAAGTGGTGGCACTCTACCACTGAGCTACATCCTCAGAACATTTGTTTGTTTGTTTGTTTGTTTGTTTATCTATTTATTCTGGTAGTGAAGATTGAACTCAGGGGTACTTTACCAGTGAGCTACATCCCCAGCCCTTTTTATTTATTTAGCACTGGGATTTAACTCAGGGGAGTTTTACCACTGAGTCACTTCCCCAGCCTTTTTATTTTTTATTTTGAGACAGGGTATCACTAAGTTGCTTAGGGCCTTGCTAAGTTTCTGAGTCTGGCTTTGAACTTGCAATTTTCCTTCCTCAGCCTTCCCAGCCACTGCAACTATAGGCGAGGACCATGGCACCTGTCAAAATTCTTTTTTGAAATATATTCTTGCTAAATTTCTTAGGGCCTCACTCAATTGCTGATACTGTCCTTGAACTTGTCCTCTTGCCTCAGCCTCCCAAGTTGCTGGGAATATAGGTGCGAACCACCTGGCCCAACTCTTTATTTTTAGCTTGAGACAGGGTCTCACTGAGTTGCCCAGGCTGTCCTGGAACTTCAGATTCTCTTGCCTTAGCCTTCTGAGTAGCTGGGTTTAGAGGCAGGGCACTGCATCCAGCCCTAAAACTATTTTTAGAAATGAAATTAACTGCTAGGCACTTAATCACATACCTATAATTTTAGCTACTTGGGAGATTAAGGTAGGAGGATTACAAATTTAAATCCAAGACCAACCAGGGCAATTTAGCAAGACCGGGTTTCAAAATAAAAATAAATACATAAAAAGGGTTGGTGATGGGCTGGGGTTGTGGCTCAGTAACAGAGCACTTGCCTAGCATGTGAGAGGCCCTGGGTTCAATTCTCAGCACCACATATAAATAAAATAAATGTCCATTAACAACTAAAAAAATTTTTTTTAAAAAAAAGGGTTGGTGATATAGCATAGTAGTAGAGTACCCCTGGGTTCAAATCCTAGTACAAAAACAAAAACCTACAATTTTTTTTTTTTTGTTTGGGCTTGTATATTTAAAAATACACAGCACCCCAAATACTATATCAATAGTTCACAGTTACATTCCAGGAATTCCACTTCATACTTTGCAAACCTTATAGGGTATACTGTAACCCATAGTATGCATCTCTGTAGAGCATGAAATCTAATGTGAATATGTAATCTATGATTACATATGATTACAAATCTGAAAACAAACCAACACACACCAGCATGGGGAGAAGGTTAAAGGAATAAAACATTTCTGTTTGGACACTGAAAGGATGGTACATGGTAGAACACCAGGAGATACTGGTACTCATCTAGTTTTGCTTTCAATTTAGACAACAAAAGAAGATTGATTCCTTCTTTCCAGGTTTTATATAATCTCTCAATAAATTGAAAGGTCTGTTTTTCTCTACACATGACAGGTACGTAATGTGAAGATATAGAATTCATTACTAGGGCTGGGGATATAGCTGAGTTGGTAGAGTGCTTGCCTCACATGCACAAAGTCCTGGGTTCAATCCCCAGCACCACACACACACTCAAAAAGAGTTGCAATATTTTTTCCAGTACTGGGGATTGAACTCAAGGGTCCTCTACCATGAAGCTACATACTCACCTCATTTTTTTTGTTTTGGTACTGAGGATTGAACCCAGGGGTGTTCAACCACTGAGCCACACTCCCAGTCCTATTTTGTATTTTATTTAGAGACAGGGTCTCACTGAGTTGCTAAGTGCCTTACTAAATTTCTGAGGCCTGCTTTGAACTCAAGATCCTCCTGCCTCAGCCTCCCGAGCCACTGGGATTATAGATGCACACCATCGTAAACGGCTGAGGAGAATTTCATTTTAAAAAATCTAATGGGAGGGCTGGGGATGTGGCTCAAGCGGTCGCGCGCTTGCCTGGCATGCGCAGGGCGCTGGGTTCAATCCTCAGCACTACATAAAAATAAAATAAAGATGTGTGTCCACCGAAAACTAAAAAATAAATATTAAAAAATTCTCTCTCTCAAAAAAGAATCTAATGGGAAAAAAAATCTAATTGGATTTCTCTCTCTCTCTCTCTCTCTCTCTCTCTCTCTCAAAAAAAAAAAAATCTAATGGGAAAAAAAAATCTAATTGGATCTGGGTGCAGTGGTGTACATTTGTCATTCCAGAATGAGGGAGGGGGACTGGGGAGATAGCTCAGTTGGTATGCACAAGGCCCTGGGGTCAAGCCCCAGCACCACCAAAAAAAAAAAAAAAAAATGTTGAGGAGGAGGACTGTAAATTTAAGGCCAACCTCAGCAACTTTTTGAGGCATTAGCAATTTAGTGAGACCCTGTCTCTAAACAAAATAATAATAGATAATGGCTGAGGATATAGCTCAATAGTAAACTGAACCGGGATTCAATCCCCAGTTGAAAAAAAAAATCTAATTGGAAAATTATTGATTCTTATTTATCTTATAAAACATCTTTATATATGGAACACTGCCAGGGTTGTAGTTCAGTGACAGAGTACTCGCCTAGTATGTGTGAGGCCCTGGGTTTGAACCTCAGCACCATATATAAATAAAATAAAGGTACTAAATTTTTTTTTGTAGTTGTAGATAGAGAGTATGGCTTTATTTTATTTGTTTATTTTCTTATGGTGCTAAGGATCGAACCCAGTGCCTCACACATACCAGGCAAGTGCTCTGCCACTGAGCTACAGCGCCATACTTGAGATGGAGTATTACTTTATATTGTCCAAGCTGGTCTCAATTTCATGATTTGGGAAGCCCTGTCTGAGTTTCCAAATAACTTGGATTATAGGCATGTACCAATGTACCCAGCTAGTATTCTTTCATAATTTTTTTTAATTAGATATTAAACCCAGGGTCACTTAACCACTGAGCCACATCTCCAGCCCTTTTTATTTTTTATTTTGAGACAGGGTCTCTCTAAGGTGATGAGGCTAGCTTTGAATTCGCCATTCTCCTGCCTCAGCCTCACAGCCACTGGTATTACACGTGTGCAACACCACACCTGGCTTTAATAAATTTTTTCTGAGGGCAAAACAGTCTATAACATGAATAAACCAAAACTTATTTTGCCAGTTCCCTATTCTGAAACATTCTGGATTATTTAGAATTTTTTTTTTCTAAAGAGAGAGTGAGAGAGGAGAGAGAGAGACAGAGAGAGAATTTTTAATATTTATTTTTTAGTTCTCGGCGGACACAACATCCTTGTTGGTATGTGGTGCTGAGGATTGAACCCGGGCCGCACGCATGCCAGGCGAGCGTGCTACCGCTTGAGCCACATCCCCAGCCCTAGAATTTTTTTAAAAATATATAAATAATGCTTTTTTTTGAAATCAGACATGATGTACACACCTGTTATCTTAGTTACTCAGAAGGCTGAGGCAGGAGAAAATCAAATTGAAGGCTAACCCTGTATCAATATTTAAAATCAGGGACTGGGCCTCAGCAATTTGGCAAGGCCGTAAGCAACTGAGTGAGACTTATCTCAAAATTAAAAAATAGGGACTAGGGTTGAGGCTCAGTGGCGGAGCACTTGCCTAGCATGTGTGAGGCACTGGGTTTAATCCTCAGTACCACATACAAATAATTACTAAAAAATATTTTTACAATAGGAATAATAATAAAAAGGACAGGGCATGGTGGCACAGGCCTGTAATCCCAGCAATTTGAGGACTGAGTCAATAGGATCTCAAGTTCAAGGCTAGCCTCAACAAATCACTGAGACCCTAAGCAACTTAGTAAGACCCTGTCTCAAAATAAAAAATAAAAATGGCTGAAAATGTGGCTCATCACCCATGGGTTCAATCCTCAGTACCAAAAAAAAATAATAAATAAAAAGGGTTGGGATATAGTTCAGTTCAGTTGGTCGAATGCTTGCCTCACATGCACAGGCCCCTAACTTCAATCCCCAGCACCACAAATAATAATAATAATAAATAATAGTAATTAATAAATAAATAAATAAGGCTGGGAATATAGTTCAATGGTAAAGCACCCCTAGATTTCCCAATACCAAAAAAAAAAATTATATATATATCAGGGACTGCGGATGAGGATGTAGCTCAGTATCAGAGCTCAATTGGGTTCAATCCCTAGCACTGCAAATAATAACAATAACAGTGCTTTTCAAAAACCAATAATTTGATCATTTATTATAACAATCAAATTTTAATGCACTGTACATAATTGTAGATGTTATGATTTTCTACAATAGGCAGTTACAGCAGCATTACCATAAACACTTGAGTAATGTATCGTACTTATGATGTTTCCATGTCACTCACCAGGTGACAGAAATTTTTCAGTTCCATTATCATCTTTCTTTTTCATTTTTAAAACTAATACATAAAAATAAAAATTATACATATTGGGCTAAGTATGGTAGTATATGTCTGTTATTCCAGCATCTCAGGAGACTGAGGCAAGAGAATCATAAATATAAAGCCAGCTTGGGCAATTTAGCCAGACCCTGTTTCAAAACAAAACAAAAAGGACAGAAAATGTAGTTCAGTGCCCTGGGTTCAATCCTTAGTACCACGAAAATAAAATAAAAAAAAAAAAAAGTATAAAGCCAGCCTGGGCAGTTTAGGGAAACTGTCACAAAATTTTAAAAGAGCACACGGTGACCCATGCCTGTAATCCCCAGTAACAGATTGAGGCAAGAGGATCCTTCAAAACCAGCCTCAGCAAAAGGCAGGTACTTAGCAACTCAGTGAAATCCTATCTCTAAATAAAATACAAAATAGGGCTGGGGATGTGGCTCAGTGGCTTAGTGCCCAAGTTCATCCCTGGTATTCCCTGCACGCCCCCCCCCCCCCGCCAAAAAAAAAGAAGACTGAATTTTACATTTGTGAGGAATATCTAAAGTCTTGATATTTTCTTAAGAAATCAAGTTTATCTGAAACTAATTACAATAAATTCTACTTGTAATATTGGAAAAGTTCTAGAAATTCTAATATTTCTAGAAGGCTTGTTTCATTGTTTTCTCCCTATAGTCCTGGGGATTAAATCCGGGGCTTTACACATGCTAGGAAAGTGCTCTACCACTAAGTTACATCCTCAGTCTTTTTTATTTTATTTTGAGACAGGGTCTCTCTAAACTGCCTTGAACTTGTGATCCTCCAGCCTCAGATCTTCTGAGTAGCTGGGATTACAGGTGTGCACCACTAGCCCCCCTAATCCTGGCCTATTTAAGTATTTAAAGAAGTTATTATTTCAGTTTTGTATTTATTAAAAATTGTATCTCCACTCATTGAATTAAAAAATCAGGCCGAGTTATTATGTGTATCTGTGAAGTATGTAACTCATTGATCCCAATAAAAATTGTACTTACTTCCATGATTCCAAGATTTTGGCTTGGAAAATATCAGTACCCTAAAATGATAAATACATATAACCACTATTACAAATGAACAGATTAAAATGAATAAGAGACATATAACTTATATTTACCACCAAATTTGAATTCCCTTTTCTACCTCTTTCCATTATAATTTATAATGGGAAACCAGCAAGCAGATGGATAATTTTTTTATTTCACTTTCATTTTTATAATCTATTAACTTACCTAAATGCTTGTAATGGTGATTGTGAGCTTGTAATAAAACTTTTACTCGATCCAAAGGAGCAACCGTTGTTTTGGCGCAGCATCCGGCAATCCCTAAAAATTGTTTAAAAGGTCAGAAATAAATTGCATATCATTTCTTTCTACAGGGAAATCCTTATTTGTCCAACCAGCAAACCCACTGATCTTTAATTTGGTCTCCATGGATAGAATTGCCCAGTAGCAGGGATATGCAGATGATTTGCCCCCATTTCCTGTAATTTAATAATTGAGAATGTCAGACTTGGGCTGGGGATGTGGCTCAAGCGGTAGTGCGCTCGCCGTGCATGCGTGCGGCCTGGGTTTGATCCTCAGCACCACATACCAACAAAGATGTTGTGTCCGCCGAGAACTAAAAAATAAATATTAAAAATTCTCTCTCTCTCTCTCTCTCTCTCTCTCTCTCTCTCCCTCCCTCCCTCCCTCCTTTCACTCTCTCTTTAAAAAAAAAAAAAAAAAAGAGAATGTCAGACTTAAAAATAAGTTTGGGGAGTATAAATCACTCCCCAGTGCCTGATAAACCCTGGAATTTTGCTAAAATGTATCTATGGAGACTACCACTTAAAGGTATTTACCCAACTGCAAAGCATCTCTTCTTCTTGGATGAATTTTACATTAAAACAACCAACTTTTTTTGTTGTTATTTTTTTTTAGTTGTCAATGGACCTTTATTTTATTTATGTATGTATTTGTTTATAAATGGTGCTGAGGATCAAACCCAGGGCCTCACACATGCCAGGCAAGTGCTCTACCACTGAGCAACAACCCCAGCCCCAAAACAACCAACTTTTACCCATAAAAGCAGTCATTCATTTATACATTCAGCAACTTTGTATTTAGTTTCTACTTTGTGCCACTGGCCATATGTGTGAATGAAAACAGAGTAAAGTGCTTACATGGACTTTAGCATTGATCAGAATGCTACTGACCTATCAGCATGGAATGCTTCAAGAGTGATCACATAAAGACTTTTCTACAATACTTTCCTGTATTGTAGAAGCACTCAATAAGATGAGTTGTTACTATTATAAAAGGTGAGCAAAAAAAAACTTTGGTTTCTTTATGAGTACATTAAATTCTTCACCATCAAATATGTATTTCAGGGGCTGGAGTTGTGGCTCAGAGGTAGAGCACTTGCCTAGCACGTGCAAGGCCCTGGTTTCAATCCTCAGCACCACATATAAATTAACAAATAGAATAAAGATAATGTGTTGAACTACAACTAAAAAATAAATATTTAAAAAATCTGTATTTCAGAAGGGTCAAGAGGACAAGAATTTTGTGGATCTCCTTCACTGATGCATCACCAAAGACCAATGCAGGGTCTAGCCCATAAAATCATATAAAGTCCATACCCACTGTACTTGACAGCTCAGCGTTTAACTAATATTAAAGCCCACCCTTTGAGATATCCAAAAATTAAACATATATTTGTACTGTAATATAAAAGTTTATATTTGGGCTGGGGATGTGGCTCAAGCGGTAGCACGCTCGCCTGGCATGCGTGCGGCCCAGGTTCAATCCTCAGCACCACATACCAACAAAGATGTTGTGTCCGCCAAGAACTAAAAAATAAATATTAAAAATTCTCTCTCTCTCTCTCTCTCTCTCTCTCTCTCTCTCTCTCTCTCCCTCCCTCCCTCCCTCCCTCCTTTCACTCTCTCTTTAAAAAAAAAAAAAAAAAGAGAATGTCAGACTTAAAAATAAGTTTGGGGAGTATAAATCACTCCCCAGTGCCTGATAAACCCTGGAATTTTGCTAAAATGTATCTATGGAGACTACCACTTAAAGGTATTTACCCAACTGCAAAGCATCTCTTCTTCTTGGATGAATTTTACATTAAAACAACCAACTTTTTTTGTTGTTATTTTTTTTTAGTTGTCAATGGACCTTTATTTTATTTATGTATGTATTTGTTTATAAATGGTGCTGAGGATCAAACCCAGGGCCTCACACATGCCAGGCAAGTGCTCTACCACTGAGCAACAACCCCAGCCCCAAAACAACCAACTTTTACCCATAAAAGCAGTCATTCATTTATACATTCAGCAACTTTGTATTTAGTTTCTACTTTGTGCCACTGGCCATATGTGTGAATGAAAACAGAGTAAAGTGCTTACATGGACTTTAGCATTGATCAGAATGCTACTGACCTATCAGCATGGAATGCTTCAAGAGTGATCACATAAAGACTTTTCTACAATACTTTCCTGTATTGTAGAAGCACTCAATAAGATGAGTTGTTACTATTATAAAAGGTGAGCAAAAAAAAACTTTGGTTTCTTTATGAGTACATTAAATTCTTCACCATCAAATATGTATTTCAGGGGCTGGGGTTGTGGCTCAGAGGTAGAGCACTTGCCTAGCACGTGCAAGGCCCTGGTTTCAATCCTCAGCACCACATATAAATTAACAAATAGAATAAAGATAATGTGTTGAACTACAACTAAAAAATAAATATTTAAAAAATCTGTATTTCAGAAGGGTCAAGAGGACAAGAATTTTGTGGATCTCCTTCACTGATGCATCACCAAAGACCAATGCAGGGTCTAGCCCATAAAATCATATAAAGTCCATACCCACTGTACTTGACAGCTCAGCGTTTAACTAATATTAAAGCCCACCCTTTGAGATATCCAAAAATTAAACATATATTTGTACTGTAATATAAAAGTTTATATTTGGGCTGGGGATGTGGCTCAAGCGGTAGCACGCTCGCCTGGCATGCGTGCGGCCCAGGTTCAATCCTCAGCACCACATACCAACAAAGATGTTGTGTCCGCCAAGAACTAAAAAATAAATATTAAAAATTCTCTCTCTCTCTCTCTCTCTCTCTCTCTCTCTCTCTCTCTCCCCTCTCTCACTCTCTCTTTAAAAAAATAAATTAAAGTTTATATTTATAAAAGTTTTATTTTTTTTCTTATTTGAACTAATAGAAATAGCAGGCTATCCAAAATTGAGGATAAATTAAAAGTCATTTGCATCTGGTTTTATTTGCTTTCATATTATTTTATGATACATTATTATCTTCTCAGTCATGTATGGATTAACCACCAAATGAAATTATTTAGAATGTATTCAATAAGTAGTTTACTTTAATAGTATCTTAATTTCCTACTGCTTCAAAGCTTAATTAATCAACCCAATAGTCCATTTGAGTTAGGTCAAGTAGCTTTCATCTTTATTTTGCAGTGCAAGAGATCAAATCTAGGAACTTGTACAAGCTAAGAAGCACTCTACCACTGTGCTATACCATATTTCCAGCACCACCACCCATTTATCTATCTATTTATTTATTTTTCAGTACTGAAAATTGAACCCAGGGGTACTCTACCACTGACCTCTTTTTATTTTCATTTTGAGACAAAGTCCCCCCCAAAATGGCCAAAGCTGGCCTTGAACTTGATATCCTCCTGCTTCAACCTCCAGAGCAGCTGAGAAAACAGGAGCACCACTGCGCCCAGCTGCTGCTTTTATCTTTCTTTTAAGAGAAAGAAACTAGACTAGAGGTAGTTCAGTGGTAGAAGCAATAAAAAAAAAAAAAAGAAAGAAAGAAAGAAAAGGAATATTGAACAAAAGAGATTTGCCCAAAGCACTGCTAACCATAATAGTTAACAAATACTCAGTATTTACTTTGTACCAGGCACTAGCCTAAGAAATTTAATTGTGGGCCTGTGCCAAGGCTTTTACTATTCCAGTTTATTCATTAGAACAATTATTTAAGGTAAGTAGACTTATATTATCTTTTGAGGATGGGTAAACTAAGGTACAAGAGGTTAAATAACTTGCCCAGCAGTATTCCTTCCTATCACCTGGATGTGAAACTCCTATACAACCTTCAAAGTCATGCCTTCCAAAAATTTGAACCAGCACTTAACAAAAGAAACACAGATGGGCAATAAAATGAAAAGATGCTCAGCATCATTTTCTTCAAGAAAAATAAGAATTAAAATCACAATTAGATAACACTAAACACTTGTAAAAGTGAAAAACATACATAGACACCCTAACAATACCAACAAGTACTGACAAGGCAGTGGGGATAAAAAAATGAAACAGATGCTTTGGGAAATAACTTAGCAGGGGTTTTTTGTTTTGTTTTGTTTTGTTTTTGGTAGTGGGGATTGAGCTCAGGAACACTCTACCACTGAACTACATCCCCAGGCCCTTACATGTGTGTGTGTGGGGGGGTGTTTTTTTTCCTGAGATAGGGTCTCTTTAAGCTGCCACAATTGGCCTTGAACTTGTCATCCTCATGTCTTAGCCTCCCAAGTAACTGGGATTATTTATTATTTATTTATTTATTTTTTGGTACTGGGAGTTAAAACAGGGGTACTTTACCACTGAGCTACATCCCCAGTCCTTTTTATTTTTGAGGCAGGGTCTCATTAAGTTGCTTAGGGCCTTGCTAATTGCTGAGGCTGGCCTCAAACTCGCAATCATCCTGTCTCAGCCTCAGGAACTGCTGTGATTACATGTGTACATCACAGTGTTCAGAATTGGCAATTTCTTATTAAATTAAGTACAGGCAGAGGATGTAGCTTATTGGTAGAGCACTTGCCGAGTTCAATCCCCAGCACTGCAAAAATTATAAATTAAAAAAAATAAAGTTAAGGGCTGGTTCTCAAGGTTCATAAATCTTCTGGAGCCCTTTCCTCCACTGCACCAGCCAAAAAGCACAGAGGTCTCTAACTGGAGCCAGCCTGGCCTAGGAGCAGCTGCCTTAAACTCCTGGTCCTGAGTAGCTAAGATGTGCCACCACTCCTAGCTTCCTTTTTTTTTTTTTTAATTCCAACCTGAGAGAAGATGATTGTAATTTTTCATACTATCAAAGAGTAAAAGGAAGTAAACATGTTTATTGTCATCTTTTTATAAATTGTGAAATGTATATTTTAAAAAGTTAAACATGATATTCTTTTCTTTTTTTAAAGTAACTGTGGAAGATGTCCTTTTTTTTCTTTTTTAGATGTCTTTTTTTTTATTTTATTTCTTTAATTATTTTAGTTGTTGATGGGCCTTTATTTTTTATTTGTATGTGGTGCTGAGAATCAAACCCAGTGCCTCACACATTAAAGGCAAGCACTCTACCACTGAGCCACAACCCCAGCCTATACGATACTCTTAAAGCCAAGGAGTCAGGGCTGGGAATATAGCTCAGTTAGTAGAGTCCTTGCCTCGCATGCACAATCCCCAACACCAAAAAAAAAAAAAAAAAAGTAAGGAGTCCCTTCCTAGAAATTTGCCCAAGGATAAAGAAACCAAAGGATTTCATCCAGGGGATGAAACTCACATAAAAGACTACTTTTCATAGTCTCTTAAGTCAGATAGTGGAAAACCAGAAAGAAATCAAATTTTCATCAACAGATGTGGCTAAGCACAGTGGCACACATGTCTAGTTCCAGCTACTTGGGAGGCTCCGGTGGGAGGATCACTTGAACCCAGGAATTTTTGAGACCAGCCTGAGCTATGTAAGAAAAAAAATTTCAAAAAAGAAAGGAAGAAAAAAGAAAGAAAGAAACTTTGGTATATCCATACAACAAAATATTATTAGTAAAAAGTTATTAGTAAAAATATTATTAGTAAAAAATATTGTTAGTAAAAAGGAACAGCAGCGGGGCTGGGGCTGTAGCTCAGTGGCAGAGCATTTGCCTACCATGTGTGAGGCACTGGGTTTGGTCCTTAGTACCACATAAAAATAAACAAATAAAATAAAGGCATTCTATCCATTTACAACTATAAAAAAAAAAAAAAAAAGGAACAGCAGCATGGTGGTATCAGAGAGGCTGAGGCAAGAAGACTGCAAGTTCAAGGCCAGTCTGGGAAACTTACCAAGACCCTATCTTAAAATAAAAAATAAAAAGGGCCAGAGATATAGTCAGTGGTAGATATGGTTTCCCCGGGTTCAATACTCAGTACTGCAAAAACAAAAACATAAATAAAAATAAAAATATTTAATGTTTTAAAATTCCAAATGGCTGGGGACATTGCTTAGTAGTAAAGTACCCAGGGTTTGATCCCCATTATAGATAGATATGAGGAAAACAAGGGCTAGAAGTATAATTCAGTGGTAGAGTTCTTGCCTAGCAAGTGAGGCCCTGGATTTGATCCACAACAGTGAGAGAGAAGGAAAAAAAAAAAAAAGGAACAAACTTCTGATACATACAACATGGGTAAATTTTCAAAACATTTTGCTAAGCTAAGAAAGCCAGATATTCCATTTAGGTGGTACTAAAGATTGAACCAGGGCTTCATGCATGCTAAGCAATGGTCTACCTTCAAGTTATATCCCTAGTCCCCAATTTTTTTTTTTTTTTTTTTTTTTGAGACAGGCTCTCCCTTAATTGCCCAGGCTGGCCTTAGAGTTTCAATCCTTTTGCCTCAGAAGATAGATCTGTGCTTGTCAGGAGCTGAGGATGACAGGAGGAGAATGACACAAGGGAAGTAGAACTATTTTGGGGTGATGAAACTATTCTATATCTTGACTATGGTGGACTTTATACATTTTTGGAAAGATGAATTTAACTATGTACCTCAAAAGAGTGAATTTTACTGTATATAAAGTATACTTCAGGGCTGGGGATGTGGCTCAAGCGGTAGAGGGCTCGCCTGGTGTGCGTGCGGCCTGGGTTCGATCCTTAGCACCACATACGAACAAAGATGTTGTGTCCGCCGAGAACTAAAAAATAAATATTAAAAATTCTCTCTCTCTCTCTCTCTCTCTCTCTCTCTCTCTCTCTCTCTCTCTCTCTCCTCTCTCTCACTCTCTCTTTAAAAAAAAAATAAAGTATACTTCAGTAAGCCTACTTTTAAAAAAAAGGCAAAAATCCTATGGAATAAGACATGGTGGCACATGCCTATAATCACAGAAACTCAGAAGGCTGAGGCAGAAAGATCACAAGTTCAAGGCCAACCTAGGAAACTTATTGAGACCCTGTTTCAAAATAAAAAATAAGGGCTGGGGATGTGGCTCAAGCGGTAGCGCGCTCACCTGGCATGTGTGCGGCCCCGGTTCTTCGATCCTCAGCACCACATACCAACAAAGATGTTGTGTCCGCCAAAAACTAAAAAATAAATATTAAAAAAAAATTCTCTCTCTCTCTCTCTCTCTCTCTCTCCCCTCTCTCAAAAAAATTAAATTAAAAATAAAATGACTAGGGATGTAGCACAGTAGTTCAGTACCCTGAGTTCAAAAAATAAAATAAAATACTATAGAAACTTCTAAAAACCATCTGGCTTAATCAAGATTCCTTTGTAGTATTTCCTATATTTGCTATTTCCAATCTTTCCTCTTTCATTAAATTTTTCTATAGTAAAGTATAAGATACAAACATAAAAGTACAAAAATCATAAGCATGCCACCTAACAAATTAGTGCAAAGTGAATAAAATCATGTTAAGATCAAGAAATAGGATACTGGGGGCTGGGGATGTGGCTCAAGCGGTAGCGGGCTGGCCAGGCATGCATGCGGCCCGGGTTCGATCCTCAGCACCACATACCAACAAAGATGTTGTGTCCTCCGAGAACTAAAAAATAAATATTAAAAATTCTCTCTCTCTCTCTCTCTCTCTCTCTCTCTCTCTCTCTCTCTCTCTCTCTCTCCTCTCTCACTCTCTCTTTAAAAAAAAAAAAGAAATAGGATACTTGGGCTGGGGTTATAGCTTAGTGGCAGAGTGCTTGCCTAGCACATGTGAGGCACTGGGTTGGGTCTTCAGCACCACGTAAAAAAATAAATAAAATATGGGCTGGGGATGTGGCTCAAGCGGTAGCGCACTAGCCTGGCATGTGTGCGGCCCAGGTTCGATCCTTAGCACCACATACAAACAAAGATGTTGTGTCTGCCGAAAACTAAAAAATAAATATTAAAATTTAAATAAATAAATAAATAAATAAAATAAAAAATAACACATACACACAAAAAAAGAAAAGAAATAGGATACTTATACTAAGCCCCCAAAAGTCTTTTTCCAATGCTCCCCAAAATACTATCTGTCCCTCCTCAGAAATAATCAACTACTCTTCTGATTTTAACAACATAGATTTAATTTTGATCATATTTGACCTTTATACAAACAAAATGACACAGTATATGCATAGTCTACTGTCTGGTTTCTGCTGTTCAATATTATGTTTGTGACATTCTTCCATATTGTTAAGTGTGGCAATAATTCATTAATTTTCAGTGATGCATAGTATCTCATTTATTAGTATACCATATTTTAGTTACACATCCTAACTTTGACAGAAATTGGGGTTGCTTCTAGGTTTGGGCTATTATGAATATGGCAACTACAAAAAAATACAGTCTATATATTGGTATATGCTTAGGAACCATTAGATATATAGCATGCAAATATTCAGCTTCATAAATAACTGCTTAACCAGTGCTTCGGAGTGGTTTTACCAATCTATAGTACGACCAGCAGTACATGAGTCCTGCTTGCTATTCTAATCTACATCTCCCAAGAATTTAGTTCAACACCCAGTCCACATTATAAAATACAACATGTTCAAAACAACTTCTGATCTCTTTCCAAAAACCACCACAAAAATTGCTCCAATGATAGCCTTCAGTCAATGACAGCTACCTCCTTTTGGCTCAGGCCAAAACAAATCATCTTTGACTTTCCCTCACCTCACCTCTAATCAGTCAGAAAATCCTATTTGTTGTATGTATGAGTATGTATGTGTGTGTGTGTGTGTGTGTGTGTGTGTGTGTGTATATATATATCCATAATCTCACAACTTCTCACCAACTTCACAGCTACTATGCTGATCCAAGCCACTATCATCTATCATTGAAATTACTGTAATAACTCCCAAACTGGTCTCTTTGCTTCTATATGTGCATCTTACAGTTTTTCTCAACAGAGCAGCCAGGTCATAGCCTGACACTTTTGTGCTCAATATCTGTAATGTTGCCAGGTACAGTGATCCACATCTGTAATCCCAGTGACCTGGGTGGCTGAGGTAGGAGGATGGCAATTCAAAGCCAGCCTCATCAACTTAGGGATCCCCTGTCTAAAAATAAAACAAAAAAGGTTGGGGGTGTGGCTCAGTGCACAAGAGCCCTGGGTTCAAGCACCAGCACACATAGATACACACAAAAATCTGTAATATTTCCCCATTTCACTCTGAGTAAAAATCAGAATCTTTATGATTTGGAAGATCCCTTCATTTTCTTCTCCCTTTACCTAACTTCCTTCCCTAATCAACACCACTTGTCTTCAGCCAAAAGTCTTGCAGCAGACCAGACTTCTGGCTTTAAAGTCTTTGCCTTCTCTGCCAGGCATTGTTGCACACATTTGTAATCCCAGTGACTCAGGAGACTGAGGCAGAAGGATACAAGTTCAAGGCCAGCCTCAGCAATTTAGCAAGCTTCTGTCTCAAAATAAGAAAATTAAAAGGGTGGGGATGGGGCTGGGAATGTGGCTCAGGTGGTAGCGCGCTCGTCTGGCATGCGTGCGGCCCGGGTTCGATCCTCAGCACCACATACAAACAAAGATGTTGTGTCCGCCGAAAACTAAAAAATAAATATTAAAAATTCTCTCTCTCTCTCTCTCTCTCTCTCCTCTCTCACTCTCTCTTTAAAAAAAAAAAAGGGTGGGGATGTAGCTCAGTGGTAAAGCACTCCTGGGTTCAATATCTAGTACATCTAGTACCAAAAAAAAATTTTTGCTCAAGTTTCAAGTTTCAATCTCTCAGTGAGACACCACAGCCATCATCTTTAATACTGTCCACTCCACTGCCTTCCCTCTCTTCTTTCTACTTCTTCCCATTGCATTCATCACCTTCTAACATACTATATTTTCATTCTGTTTATTCTTCACCTTACAACTCCATAACCAACATAAACTCCAGGAAGGTATAGATATTTCTTTTGTTCCTTTTTTTAAATATTTATTTTTTAGTTGTAGTTGGACACAATACCTTTATTTATTTTTATGTAATGCTGAGGATGAAACCCAGGGCCTCACACGTGCTAGGGGAGCGCTCTACCTCTGAGTCACAACCCCAGCCCCTTTCTTGTGTTCTTTGACGTATACTAAAGCAAAAAGTAGGCACATATCTGGCACTCAAATATTCCCAGTACGAATAAATGAATGCCCTTTTTATCAGGAGGACAAACTAATTGTTGTTACTGCTGCAAAATACAGATAATATATTTCAACAAGTCTTCATAATGTGGAATTTTAAAATTCTCTGTCAAATAACTAAGTGATGATAACCCAGACAAGCAATTACACCATGAGGGAAGAGATTAAAACACTTCTTTATGATAAGGCAGAGGAAATTTCTTTGAGACAATGTGAATGTTCTGGTCTCGTGGTCAGATCAATAGTAGGGCTTGTCAAGTAGTTTTGACACAGTTTGCTAATTTTACACAATTTCTCAGTCATCTTTAAAAAGCTGACCTCCAATATTTATTTTCCTTTAAGCAAACAGCAAAACCTAATTGCACACTCAGTTACCCAGTCTTTACAAAAGAAAGGAGTGCCCAGTATGTTTCGTGTAAGGGATCTCCCTCTTTTCCTGGCTATCCAACTCTGGATAATATCAGCTTGACTTAGTCCTTCCACGTCTCCAACCTCTTCCCAAGAGCCCAAGGTCCCACTCCCTTGAACCTGGCTGGCACAAGTCAAGGATTATTAGAATGAGATTACAGGCAGGTATGGGTAAACATCCTGCAGGGTACTGAAGCAGAGTAGGAATATCGTAGAGGCCGCCAGCACCCGATCTGCCAGCGATTTTAGCCGGAGGAAAGCAACCAGAAGACTTCGGGGCGGACACTCACCTCCGGCCAAGAAGGAGCGCAGCCAGTAGAAGTCACGACGGGCCGTAGGCCCTCCGGCCCCTGCCGCCTGCGGCATGGCGGGAGGGGCTTCGGCCGCTGCCAGGGCCGCCGCTGCAGCCATCAGGACCACAGTCACCGCGGGGACGTGGGTTGCCAACTTACAAACCACTGAACAGAACCATGGCTGGTGCCTGCAGTGACAGGTGGCCGACCGCCGAGCTGGCGGGGCCGAATGATTCCAGGTACGGCGCCCGCTGATGGCGTAACCCAGGGGCGGAGCCTGGGTCACGCCCCAAGGGGTCTGGAGTGGGGCGGGGCCTGAGGGAGACCGCGGTCTCTGGGCTGGTCTCCCCAGCGAGCCTTGCCCCACTTCTCTACTCCCCTAGTTTTTTTCTAATTTGGGGGTATTGGGGATTGAACTCAGGGGCACTCAATTACTGAGCCACATCCCCAGCCCTGTTTGTATTTTATTAGAGACAGGGCCTCACTGAGTTGCTTAGCACCTCGCTTTTGCTTTAAACTCACAATCTTCCTGCCTCAGCCTCTGGAGCTCCTGGGATTAAAGGCCTGCGCCACTGTGCCTGGCATCTACTACCCAATTTGCAGTGTTTGTTTTTATACTGGGGATTGAATCCAGGGTCACTTAACCATTGAACCACATCCCCAGCCTTTTATATTTTTAATTTTGAGACAGTGTCTCACTAAGTTGCCTTGGCTCTTACCAAATTGCTAAAACTGGGTTCAAACATGTGATTATCCTATCTCAGTCTCTCATGTCACTGGAATTAAGGGCATCTGCCAGGCCTGCTTTGCTTTTCAGGGCGGAAGATGGAAAGGGTGGCTATTCAGGGTCCTGTCAAAATCCACTACCTGCCCAGACTCCGCACATACCTGTAATTTCAGTGGCTTGGGAGGCTGAGACAGGAGGATCACAAGTTGAAAGCCAACCTCAGCAAAAGCCAAGTGCTAAACAACTCAGTGAGACCCTGTCTCTAAATAAAATTCAAAACAGGGCTGGGGATGTGGCTCAGGCGCCAAGTACCCCTGCATTACCTCCAGTTACCTCCCCCCCCAAAAAAAAAAAAAAAAAAACAAAACACTACCTCAAAATGCTTTCCCATTCTTTGGCCTATATTGAGTTGTAACCACCCACTGAGATGCTTTCTAACCTCCCTAAAATGCACCCTTTCCAGAATCAATCTTCAGCTTTTCATTCTCTCCAAGTATCTCTTCGCTTACTATTCCAACTCTGCTTTCTCAGAGCTCCTCATTGAATTTCAGTCGCTGCCCTCCCTAAGCCCCACTAAGATTCCAAAGCACCCATGCCACATTTGCGCAGGCATCAAGGGACAGGGACACACACACACACACACACACACACACACACACACATACACACATCCTAAAGTAGCTCTAGAGCTAAACAGGTTATTCTTTCTTTGGGGCCCTAGTCATTAAAACAAGCTAGTTTGTAACAGTCATCCACTTCATACTTTGAATATAGCCCTTGATGCTCTGTCACTGTGACTTATTTTTTTTAATTTTTTAAATTAATTATACATGACAGTAGAATGCACCTTGCTAACCATATATAATGGAGTATAATTTCTCATTCTTCTGCTTATACATGATGTAGAACCCCACTCTTCATGTAGTCATATATGTATATAGGGTAATAATGTCTGATTCATTCTACTATTCTTCCTATCCCCAGTCCCCCTCCCCTTCCTCACTCCCCTCTACCTAATCTGAAGTAACTCTTCCCTAGCCCTCCACCCCTTATTGTGAATTAGCATCTGATATCAGAGAAAACACTCAGCCTTTGATTTGGGGGACTGGCTTATTTCACTTAGCATGATATTCTCCAGCTCCATCCATTTATCAGCAAACACCAAAAAACAACCCACTCAATAAGTGGGCTAGGCTGGGTGGGGTGGCTCACACCTATAATCCCAGTGGCTCTGGAGGTTGAGACAGGAGGATCTCAAGTTCAAAGCCAGCCTCAGCAAAAGCGAGGCACTAAGCAACTCAGTAAGACCCTGTCTCTAATAAAATACAAAACAGGGCTAGGAATGTGTCTCAGTGATTGAGTGCCCCTGAGTTCAATGCCTGGTACACCCCTCCCCAAAAAAATTGGACTAAAGAACTGAACAGACACTCCAACAGAAGAAGAAATGCAATTGATCAACAAATATATGGAAAAATGTTCAAAAGGTTTTTCTAGGTCTGGGGTTGTCGCTCAGTGAAAGAGTACTTGCTTGGCATGTATGAGGCACTGGGTTCAATTCTCAGCACCATATACAAACAAGTAAAAAAAGGTCCATCGGGCTGGGGATGTGGCTCAAGCGGTAGCACGCTCGCCTGACATGCGCGCATCGCTGGGTTCGAACCTCAGCACCACATACAAATAAAGCACCGCATACAAATAAAGATGTTGTGTCCGCTGCAAACTAAAAAATAAATATTTAAAAAAAGTCTCTCTCTCTCTCTTTAAAAAAAAAAGGCCCATCAACAAGTAAATAATAATAATAAAAAGATTTTTCTAATCTTTAGCAAGTAGAGAAATGCAAATCATAACTACACTAAGATTTTATCTCACCCCTGTCAGAATGGCAATTATCAAGGGCTGGGGTAGGGGAGGGGAAGGGGATTAGCAAGGATGGTGGAATGTGATGGACATTATTATCCAAAGTACATGTATGAAGACACGAATTGTGTGTCAACATACTTTACCTACAGAGATATGAAAAATTGTGGTATATATGTGTAATAAGAATTGTAATGCAAAAAAAAAGTACATGCATAAAGACATGAATTGGTGTGAACATACTTTATATACAAAGATATGAAAAATTGTGCTCTATATGTGTAATAAAAATTGTAATGCATTCCGCTGTTGTATATTTGAAAAAAAAATAATATCAATTAAAAAATAAAAGGATATAGGATACCTGGCTGGTAGAATACTTAACTTGCATTCATGAGGCCCTGGGTTCCAACCCCAGCACCACAAAAAAAAAAAAAAAAAAAAAAAGAATAAAAGAACACAAACCACAGCCAGATGTGGTGTGGTGGTATGCCTGTAAGCCCAGCAGCTCAGGAGGCTGAGGCAAGAGGATCACAAGTTCAAAGCTAGCCTCAACAAAGGCGAGGCACTAACCAACTCAGTGAGATCCTGTCTCTAAATAAAATACAAAATAGGGCTGGGGATGTGGCTCAGTGGTCAAGTGCCCCTGAGTTCAATACCCAGGATCAGAAAAAAAAAAAAAAAAGAACACAAACAACAATAAATGTTGGTGAGGATGTGGGATACACTCATACATTGCTGGTGGGAATGCAAATTGGTGCAACCACTATGGAAAGCAGTATGGAGATTCCTCGAAAAATTTGAAATGGAACCACCATTTGGCCCAGCTATCCCACTTCTCATTTTATACCCAAAGGATACTATAGTGATGCAGCCACAGCAATGTTTATAGCAGTTCAACTCACAATAGCTAAACTACGGAACCAACCTAGGTGCCCTTCAACAGATTAATGGATTAAAAAAATGTTAGATACACACACACACACACACACACACACACATACATGGGAATATTACTTAGCTTTAAAGAAGATTGTGACTTCCATAGGAGAAAAAAAAAAGATTGTACTTAATGCATTTATTTATTTTTATTTATTTATTTTGCTAGGGATTGAACCCAGGGCCTTGTACTGAAAGGGTAAAGTTTCTAAGCTGCAAAGCCTGAGTTAAAATGTAAAGGACTAGGTATTGTAAAGTTTCTGTACTGCACACAGAACCTGAAATTCCTGAGGCAGTTAAGACAGTGCCCTGTACTGATCATTTAGTTGTTAAATAACCTGGACCCTGTGCAGTTTGGCACATAGGCATTCAGGGCCTGTGGTGAGCCATTTTGCTGCGCTGCCTTGTGTGGGTGTTGGCTTAGTTCTTGGACAATAACTCAGTGCTTTGTGGTCGGCCAGTTCCGGAGCAAGCCGATATGATAATGTGCTGAGTGTTCTAAGAACCAGTAAAAACTGGTAAGAACCAGTTGACCTGTACTTCCTGGCTCTGGGCGCCAGTGCTGAATTCCTTGCCTTATTGGCTGCTGCTGTGTTGCTATGCGCTTTTGTCCAATCACATGAGACTTAGGCCGCGGCTCTAGTATATTAGGGGTGGTCTTTTCGGGCTCAGGATCCTTTCTCTCAACGAACCATAATGGAAGCTCCCAATAAAGCGTGCTAGAGAAGAATCCTGTTTGTTGTCGTCATTCCTGCTGGCGGGTAGACGCGACAAGGGCCCAAACCAATCAGTTTGAATGTACCCCCCCTTCTTAGGACTGACCTATCACTACCGCCCGACCTGTTCCCGCCAATGAATGTACTAATAATCATGTTTGGGAATTGTTGTTTGATTTTCCTGCAGTGTATGGTGATTTGTTAAAGGAGACTGTGATGTATGTAAAGCCCCTGCCCTC
This sequence comes from Spermophilus citellus, assembly GCF_964194105.1. Taxonomy (NCBI): domain Eukaryota; kingdom Metazoa; phylum Chordata; class Mammalia; order Rodentia; family Sciuridae; genus Spermophilus; species Spermophilus citellus. Next base: position 42,844,191 of record NC_138195.1, read on the forward strand.
CCTAAAAAAGTGTACTTAAGCACTGCTCAACCCCTGCTCAGGGCTCTTGGCCGCTCTCCCATCTTGAGTGAGCCTGGAGCCCCAGCACACTGGATTGGATCCTCAATAAACCCCTTTTGCTGTTGCATGAGCCGGTCTCTTGGTGGTCTATTCCTCCCACATTCACCAGACCCTTACAGTACATGTGAGGCAAGCACTCTCTACCAACTGAGCTATATCCCCAGCCCCCTCAACTTATTTTTGAAAGGATTTGTTTCTTTCTTTTCCTCTCTCCTTCCTCCTCCCTAATCTTTTCCCCTTTCTGATCTCTGAGGAAATAGGATTATCTTTCCTCTCAATCCTAGGCAGAGTTACCTGTCCTTGAGCCAAGGAAAAGTAATTCAAACTTTGGGGATGGCACCAGAAGATCTCAGAAATAACTTATTTCCCAAATTAACAACTCCAGTCAGAACATGTGAAATGTAGCCTTTGAATCACCCATCTAAAAGCCCTCTGCTCCCCTTGATGGGCAGAATCACAGCCTCTGGGATGGAAGTCCCTGTGTGTCTCCTTTGGTAGCAAAGCAATAAAACAACTTTATAATTTTTCACAAAAACCATTTTATCATTATTGGTTTGGAAGTGGGGACAAGGACTCCCCAGGGAGTGGCACAAACTTGTAATCCCAGCAACGCTGAAGCCTGAGACAGAAGGACCACAAGTTTAAGACCAGCCCCAGCAACACAGGGAGACCTCTCAGTAACTTGGTGAGACTCTGTCTCAAAATTTGAAAAACATTTAAAAGAGTTGGGATGTAGCTCAGTGGTAAAGTGCCTCTGGGTTCAATCCCTAGTATTAAAATAAATAAATATTTTAAAAATAATAAAAATCAAGGACTGGGTTTGTGGCTCAGTGGTAGAGTGCTTGCCACGAATGTGTAAGGAACTGGGTTCAATTCTTAGCACCACATATTAAAAAATAAAATAAAGTCCATTGACAACTAAAAAAAATTTTAAATAATAATAATAAAAATCAAAAGCTCCCTTAGGGTAAAGTTGATTTAAAATACCAATCTTCTAGAAATTTGATCTTCTATATTTATTTATTTATTTATTAATATTTTATTTTTTAGTTATCAGCAGACACAACATCTTTGTTTCTATGTGGTGCTGAGGATCTAACCTGGGCCGGCACTGTACAGGTCCAGGGGAGTGTCGGAGAAAGAGACCACAAAAGAGACTGACTTCATGCAATTGGCAAGGGGGATTTATTAATTCAGCATGCTGAGGTTCCAGGCTCACTCAGGAAGATAGAGCAGCCCAGAGCCCTGAGCAGAAGTCAAGCAGAGCTTAAGTACACTTTTGGGGAGGGCAGGGCTTTGCATACATCAGAACAAATCATCATGAGGCGCCAGAAAATTGAACAACAACTCTGAGACAAGATTAGCACATTCATTGGCAGGAACAGGCTGGGCAGGGGTGATTGGTCACTCCTAAGCAGGGTACACATTCAAACTGATTGGATTGGGCCCTGTGACAAACTGCACAGTGCTCTAGGCTAAATGGCCAGCAGGGCATTGTCTTAACTATCTCAGGAATTTCAGGTTCTGGGTGTAGCAGAGGAACTTAACAATACCTAGTCTTTTACATTTTAATTCAGGCTTTGCAGCTTAGAAACTTTACAATGCCCGGTCTTTTACATTTTAATTCAGGCTTTGCAATTTAGAAGCTTTACAATGCCCAGTCTTTTACACTTTAACTCAGGCTTTTGCAGTTTAGAATCAGCTTAGAAATTTTACCTTTACAGCACACATGCCAGGTGAGCACTCTACCACTTGAGCCACATCCCCAGCCCTGATCTTCTATATTTAAATGAAGGTATGCATGCCAGGCACAGTGTCATATGCCTGTAATCCCAGCTTCTCAGGAGGCTGAGGCAGGAGAATCATAAGTTCACAGCCATCTCAGTAATTTAACAAGGCCCTAAGCAATTTAGGAGCTCTGTCTCTAAATAAAATATGAAAAAGAGCTGGGACCTAGATATCCATCAATAGATACATGAATAAAGAAATCATAGTATATATATATACACAATGGAATATTACAGAGCATTAAAAGAGAATAAAATTATGGCATTTGCAAATAAATGGATGGATTTGGAGAATATAATGGTAAGCAAAGTATGCCAATCCCCAAAGGCCAAATGTTTTCTCTGATTAGTGGATGTTGGGGATATCTGATTAGTGGATAATGGTGGGGGGGGTGCGTGGGAGGAATGGAGGAATTTTGGACTGGGCAAAGGGGAGGGTGGGGAGAGGGGGGCAAATGTGGCAGGAAAGATGGTGGAATGAGAAGGACATCATTACCCTACATACACATAAGATTGCAGGAATGGGGGGCTGGGGATGTGGCTCAAGCGGTAGCGCACTCGCCTGACAGGCGTGCGGCCCAGGGTTCGATCCTCAGCACCACATACAAACAAAGATGTTGTGTCCACCGAAAACTAAAAAAAAAAATAATAATAAATATTAAAAAAAAAAAGATTGCAGGAATGGTGCAATTCTGTTATGTACAATCAAAGAATGAAAATGCTTTGCTCTATTTTTAAAAAAATACTTATCTTTTAGTTGTAGTTGGACACAATACCTTTGCTCCATTTATTAACTTTTATGTGGTGCTGAGGATTGAACCCAGGGCCTCGCATTTGCTAGGCAAGTGCTCTACAGCTGAGCTACAACCCCAGGCCCTGCTTTGCTCTATTTGTGTACAATGAATTGTCATGTATAACTAAGTACAACAAATTTTCTATGTTTTTTTTAATTTTTTTTTTTTTAGAGAGAGAGTGAGAGAGGAGAGAAAGAGAATTTTAATATTTTTTTATTTTATCGGCGGACACAACATCTTTGTTGGTATGTGGTGCTGAGGATCGAACCCGGGCCGCACGCACGCCAGGCGAGCGCGCTACCGCTTTAGCCACATCCCCAGCCCCTACAACAAATTTTTTAAAAATGGGGCTGATTAGGTACTATTAAGTTCCTCTGTTACACCCAGATTCCTGAGATAGTTAAGACAATGCCCTACTGGCCATTCAGCCTAGGGCTCTGTGCAGTTTGTCACAGGGCCTGAACCAATCAGTTTGAATGTGTACCCAGTTTAGAAGTGACCAATCACCCCTGCCCAGCCTGTTCCCGCCAATGAATGGACTAATCATGTATCAGAGTTGTTGTTCAATTTTCCCGCGCCTCATGATGATTTGTTCTGATGTATGCAAAGCCCCCCACCCTCTCCAAAAAGTGTACTTAAGCTCTGCTTGACCTCTGCTCTGGGCTCTGGGCTGCTCTCCCTTCTTGAGTGAGCACAGAGCCCCAGCGCGCTAGAATGGATCCCTAATGAACCCCCCCTTGCCATTGCATGGAGCTAGTCTCCTGTGGTCTCTCCTTCTCCAAAGTTTCGCAGGACACTTACAAGCACCACATACAAACAAAGATGTTGTGTCCACCGAAAACTAAAAAAAATAAATATTAAAAAATTCTCACTCTCTCTTTAAAAAAAAAAAAAAGAAAGAAAATGTGGTATAAAATTTTAAAAATAAGATTATGGCATTTGCAGGAAAATGGATGGAACTAGAGACCATCATGTTAAGCGAAATAAGTCAAACTCAGAAGATCAAAGATCTTGCATTTCCTCACATATATGAAAACTAGAGAGGAAAAAGAAAGAGGGTGGATATCTTAAAAATCAAAGAAATTATCATTATCAGTACAGAAAAAGGACCACAGGATGAGAGGTGAGGAGGGAGGAGGAATGATTATCTGCAAAACTGAATTTTATATCGAACTGGGTTTGATTCTTAGCACCACATAAAAAGAAACAAACAGGGCTGGGGATGTGGCTCAAGCGATGGCGAGCTCGCCTGGCATGCGTGCGGCCCGGGTTCGATCCTCAGCACCACATACCAACAAAGATGTTGTGTCCGCCAAGAACTAAAAAATAAATATTAAAAATTCTCTCTCTCTTTCCCTCTCCCTCTATCACTCTCTCTTTAAAAAAAAAATAAAAAATAAACAAAGGTATTGTGTTTATCTACAACTAAAAAAAAAAAAAATTCTTTTTTTTTTAAATGGGGCTGGGGGTGTGGCTCAGCGTTCACCTGGCACAGGCTAGGCCCTGAGTTGGATCCTTAGCACCACATAAAAATAAATAAATAATTAAAAACATTAAAAAAAAAAAAAAGGAAATTGTGGCTGAGGTTGTGGCTCAATGGTAGAGCACTTGCCTAGCATGTGTGAGGCACTGGGTTTAATTCTCAGCACTGCATATACATAAGTAAATAAAATAAAGGTCCATCAACAATTAAAAATTATAAAAATTATATATTTTTTAAAAAAGGAAAGTGGATATAATATGACTGACATAACAGTAATCCACTTTATGCTTTGAATATAAGCCTTGCAGCTCTGCAACTGTAATTTATTTATTTATTTATTTATTTAGTAGTTGTATATGGACAGAATGCCTTTATTTTATTTATTTTTATGCGGTGCTAAGGATTGAAACCAGTGCTTCACACATGCTTGGCAAGTGCTCTGCCACTGAGCTAACAGCCCCAGCCCCCATAATTTTTTAAAAAATAATTATTTATGTATTTATTTATTTTTGGTACTAGGGATTGAACACAGGGGGCACTCAACCACTGAGCCATATCCCCAGCACTAGTTTGTATTTTATTTAGAGAAAGGATCTCACTGAGTTGCTTAGCGCCTGGCCATTACTGAGGCTGGCTTTGAACTTTTGATCCTCCTGTCTCATCCTCCTGAGCTGCTGGGATTACAGGCATGCGCCACTGCGCCCAGATAATTAAAAAAATTTAATTTTATGTTATTTTATGTTGCCCAATCTGGTCTCCAAATCCTGAGCTCAAGTGATCCTCCTACCTCAAACTATCAGGAACTGGAACTATGGTGTGGGCCCCGTGCCTAACTGGACATCTCCATTTGTATATATAACTGGCATCAATTTTTCATATTCAAAATTGAATTCCAGATCTTCTCTCCCAAACATACTATTCCTACAGCCTTCCTACTTATCAATAAATAGCATCTCTATTCTCAAGTCCGCAAAACTGAATTTCATAATTAGTTTCCCTGCTTTCTGTTGCCCTCTGCTGTCTATTCTTAGCATAGCATTCAAAACAATCCTTTAAAACATAAAATATGTGAGCTCCTATCCCAAATCCATGGTGAAACCTCAAATCCTTAAAAACAACTCCCTTCAGTCACCCCAGCTTCTTTGTTGTTCCTCATAAAAACAAAGCAGTCAGCCCACAGGAACTTTGTACATGCTTCTCCTTCTGCCTACACAGATTTCCCCCTAGAAGTTTCATGTAACTTTCTCTTTCCTTGCTATTTTAAGACTTTACACAAATGTCACCTTCTCACGAAAGCCTTTCCTACATGTGATATTTAAAATTATCACTCATTTCATTCTCATTGCTATCACAATTCACACTTATCTGTATTTTAATTTTTTATTTTATTTTTATAGCACTTATCAGCAATTTATATATAAGCAAACACATTAATATATATTATATATATAAAATACATATATATATAAACCATATTATATAGAATTTTTTTTAGTTTTCCTGCAACTGAATGTATGCCCAATGAAGACTGAGATTATCTGTTTTGTTCATGTGTTGTTTGCAACTAAGTGACAAATAATAAGTATACTTAAAAATTAATGCTTCAGGGCTGGGGATGTGGCTCAAGTGGTAGCGCGTTCGCCTGGAATGCGAGCAGCCCGGGTTCGATCCTCAGCACCACATACCAACAAAGATGTTGTGTCCCCCGAGAACTAAAAAAAATAAATAAATATTAAAAAATATCTCTCTCTCTCTCTCTCTGTCTCTCTCCTCTCTCACTCTCTCTTTAAAAAAAAAAAAAAATTAATGCTTCAAGCCGGGCACGATGGAGCACACCTATAATCCAAGCAGCCTGGGAGGCTGAAACTGAAGGACTACAATTTTAAAGCCAGCCTCAGCAAATTAGTGAGAGACTCTGTCTCAAAGACACTGGGACCAGGCACAGTGGCACATGACTGTAATCCTAGCAGCTGGGAAGATTGAAGCAGAAGGATTGTGAGTTTTCGACCAGTCTGGGCAATTTAGGAAGACTTTGTCTCAAAATTTAATAAACAAACATTTTTTAAAAATTTTTTCAGTAATGAGGATTGAATATAGGGGGCCTCTATGTCTGAATCATATCACCAGCCCTAGTTTTCTTATTTTGAGACAGAGTCTAAATTGCTGAGATTGGCCCTCAAATTTGTAATCCTCCTGTATCAGCCTCCAGAGTTTCTGGGGTTATAGGTGTGGGCCACTATGCCAGTTTTTTTTTTTAAAGGGGAATGGTTGCTGGGCACAGTGGTGCATGCCTGTAATCCCAGCGGCTTGAGAAGCTAAGGCAGGAGGACCCTGAGTTCAAAACCAGCCTTAGCAATGGTGAGGTGCTAAGCAACTCATTGAGACCCTGTCTCTATTTTTTTTTTTTTTTTTAATGCTATGAGGGATTGCATAGAGTGAAAGTAGGAGCTTTGGGAAGACAGACTAGTAACCTCAGCAAGCTGGTGAGGGAGGTCTTTTTTTTTTTAATATTTATTCTTTAGGGGTTGACAACTTTTTTTTTTTTTTTTTTTTGAGAGAGAGAGAGAGAGAGAGAGAGAGAGAGAGAGAGAGAGAGAGAGAATTTTAACATTTATTTTTTTAGTTTTCGGCGGACACAACATCTTTGTTTGTATGTGGTGCTGAGGATCGAACCCAGGCCACACTCATGCCAGGCAAGCATGCTACTGCTTAAGCCACATCCCCAGCCCTAGAGACCCTGTCTCTAAATAAAATACAAAAATAGGGCTAGATATGTGGCTCAGTGGTTGAATGCCCAAGTTCAATTCCCATACCAAAATTTAAAAAAAAAAAAAAAAAAAAAAGTCTCTTTAAATTGCAGAGGGTCTAGCTAAATTGCTGAGGCTGGCTTTGAATTCACCATCCTCCTTATCCTCACAAACCACTGAGATTACTGGGATTACAAGTGTGTGCCATCATGCCTGGCTGAAAAAAACAATTTTTTTTAAAGCTGACTTCAGTGGCACATTTCTCTTGGTGGCATACTTCTGTAATCCTAGATACCGAAGGGTGAGGAAGGAGGATCACAAATTTGAGAATAGCCTTAGCAATTTAGCAAGGCAGTGTCTCAAATTTAAAAAATAGGAGAGAGACTAACGCAGGAGAATCACAAGTTCAAAGCCAGCCTCATTAATATAGTGAGGTATTAACATTTAGTGAGACTCTATCTCAAAATAAAAAATAAGGGCTGGGGATTAAAGGGAAAGCAAGGAATGAGAGATGGATAAGTGAGAAATGAAAGGCAGAGACCAGACCAAGACACATATTGTAAGGGTCTGGCGAAACGTCGGAGAAGGAGAGACCACACGAGACTAGCTCCATGCAATGGCAAGGGGGGTTCATTAGGGATCCGTTCCAGCGCGCTGGGCTCCGTGCTCACTCAAGAAGGGAGAGCAGCCCAGAGCCCAGAGCAGAGGTCAAGCAGAGCTTAAGTACACTTTTTGGAGAGGGTGGGGGGCTTTGCATACATCAGAACAAATCATCATGAGGCGCGGGAAAATTGAACAACAACTCTGATACATGATTAGTCCATTCATTGGCGGGAACAGGCTGGGCAGGGGTGATTGGTCACTTCTAAACTGGGTACACATTCAAACTGATTGGTTCAGGCCCTGTGACAAACTGCACAGGGCCCTAGGCTGAATGGCCAGTAGGGCGTTGTCTTAACTATCTCAGGAATCTGGGTGTAACAGAGGAACTTAATAATACCTAATCTTTTACATTTTAATTCAAGCTTTCCAGGTTAGAAACTTTACCCTTTCAATATGAGAGTTTATTTGTCAGAGCTGACAAATAAAGCAATCTCTCTATAGGAGAGAGAGGCAAAACAAGCTTGAGTTCTGGGACTTTTATGGGGGAAGCTCAGAAATCAGAGCCTGGCTGATCCTAATGCAGGCGGTTAGGGTAGAGTTGGTAAGAGGGAGTGGTTAGTCTTTCTCAGAATCGCCCGTGGGCATGAAAATGAAACTTTTTTCTAAAAATGGCGGCTGTCACTTAAAATGGCCATCCAGATGCTAAGCAAAGACCTTATAAGGGGGGGCTGGGGATGTGGCTCAAGCGGTAGAGAGCTCGCCTGGCATGCGTGCTGCCGGGTTCGATCCTCAGCACCACATACCAACAAAGATGTTGTGTGCGCCGAGAACTAGAAAGTGAATATTAGAAATTCTCTCTCTCTCTCTGTCTCCCCTCTTTCACTCTCTCTTTAAAAAAAAAAAAAAAAAAAAAGACCTTATAAGGATATAGCTCAGTTGGTAGAGTGCTTGTGTTGCAAGCACTGGGTTCAATCCACAGCACCACAAAAAATAAATAAATAAAATAACATTTAAAAAGGACTGGGGGGGGGGGCTGGGGATGTGGCTCAAGCGGTAGCGCGCTTGCCTGGCATGCGTGCAGCCGGGGTTCCGTCCTCAGCACCACATACAAACAAAGATGTTGTGTCCGCCGAGAACTAAAAAATAAATATTAAAAATTCTCTCTCTCTCTCTCTCTTCTCTCTCACTCTCTCTTTAAAAAAAAAAAAAAAGGACTCAGGATGTGGCTCAGTCGTTAAGTGACCTTGGGTTCAATTCCTGGAACAACAAAAGTTAGCTGGGGCAACAAGGTCAAGCTAAGGGGCCATCTAGGCTTGGTATGCATGAAATAAAACAAACAAAACATAGTAGAGAAGAAGGAACTAATAATCTAATAAATAAAGTTTTAAATAAGGCATTTAAGATACAAACCAGAGCCGCTCATTAATAAAGTTTTTTTTTAAATGCTTAAATAAGTAGTATGGAGCCAGGCATGGTAGCACGCACTGTTATGCTCTAATTTGGGACCCCCAAAAGACCACCAGAGACTGTTATGCTCGAATTCAGGACCCCCAAAGACCACCAGAGACCCAAGATAGATGTATTTATTGCGAGCTAGCTCGGTTCTCCGCGCGCACACACAGCAACTGGTGATGCTGAGAGGCCCAGAGCCCAGGGTTTGCAGCATTTTTATACATTTTTTTGGAGAGGGCAGGGACTTCACATACATCATAGCAAAACATCATACACCACACCGCGGGAAAATCAAATAGCAACTCTAAAACATGATTAGCACATTCACTGGCAGGAACAAGTTGGGTAGGGGTGATTGGTCAGAACAAAAGGGGTATTGGTTTGAACTGATTGGTTTGAGCCAAGAGGGGTGTACGTGCTGAACTACATGGTTTCCCAATATGTTATCAACCACCATAAACTACTGGGAGGGTCATCTGGCTTCCCAGGTATTTCCCTGTCTCATGCTGATTGGTGGCTGCTAGAGGGTTGCTATGGATCTCCACCTAGCCTGACTGAGTCAGGGACACCTGGGGCAGCAGATCTCTCCTGTTATTTGTAGGTAAACAACTTAGCATGGTGGGAATGTGCCTAGGAGTGCTCCGTGGGTTTTTCCAAGGACAAAGGTCATGTCCCTTTCTTGGACAGGCTTTGCTCTGAGGTAGAGGCTGGTTTTTCAAGACCAAGATTGATGTAAGGAGCAAAGAGGTGTTTATTTCGAGCTAGCTCAGTCCTCCGCGCACACACAGCAACTGGTGACACTGAGAGGCCCTGAGCCCAGGGTTTGCAGCACTCTTTGGGAAAGGCAGGGACTTCACATATATCATAGAATCTCTTAGCAAATCATCACACACCGCAGGAAAATCATAAAACAACTCTAAAACATGATTAGTACATTCACTGGCAGGAACAAGTTGGGTAAGGGTGATTGGCTAGTACAAGAGGGGGATTCATTTGAACTGATTGGTTTAAACCACGAGGGGTGTACAAGCTGAACTACATGGTTTCCAACATGTTATCAACCACCATAAACTACTGGGAGGGTCATCTGGAATCCCAGGTATTTTCGCAATCTCATGCTGATTGGTGGCTGCTAGGGGATTGGTATTGGTCCCCACCTAGCCTGACTGAGTCAGGAACACCTGGCTAAGCAGATCTCTCCTGTTATTTGTAGATAAACAACTCAGCAGGGTGGGTGTGTACCTAGGTGTGTTCTGTGGGTCTTTCCAAGGACAAGGGTCACACCCCCTTCCTTGGACAGGCTTTGCTCTGAAGTAGAGACTGGTTTTTCTTTCTTTCTTTCTTTCTTTTTTTTTTTTTTTTAAAGAGAGAGTGAGAGAGGAGAGAGAGTGAGAGAGAGAGAATTTTTTTTTTAATATTTATTTTTTAGTTCTCGGCAGACACAACATCTTTGTTGGTATGTGGTGCTGAGGATCGAACCTGGGCCGCATGCATGCGAGGCGATCTCGCTACCGCTTGAGCCACATCCCCAGCCCCAGACTGGTTTTTCAACACCTGTAATCCCAGTAATCCCAGTGGCTCCGGAGGCTGAGACAGGAGAATCAGAAGTTCAAACCCAGACTTCACAATTCAGTGAAAGCTTAAACATTTTAGCAAGAGCCTATCTCACAATAAAAAAAAATAAATAAAAAGGGCTGGGGGGCTGGGGATGTGGCTCAACTGTAGAGAGCTTGCCTGGTATGCATGCGCCCTGGGTTCGATCCTCAGCACCACATACAAACAAAGATGTTGTGTCCCCTGAAAACTAAAAAAAATAAATATTTTTTTAAAGGGGCTGGGGATGTAGCTTAGAGGTAAAGTGTCCTTGGGTACAATCCCCAGTATCAAAATAAAATATATAAATTAGCATGGAGACTTTAGGGTCAAACTTAATGGGCAACCTGAGGCTGGGGATGTGGCTCTAGAGGTAGCGAGATCGCCTCGCATGCCTGCGCCCGGGTTCTATCCTCAGCACCACATACAAATAAAGATGTTGTGTCCGCCAATAACTAAAAAATAAATATTAAAAAAATTCTCTCTCTCTCTCTCTCTCTCTCTCTCTCTCTCTCCCTCTTTAAAAAAAATCTTTTAAAAAAAATTCTCTCTCTCTCTCTCTCCCTCTATCACTCTCTCTTTAAAAAAAAAAAAAAAAAACTTAATGGGCAACCATATAACATAAAAGGTAAGAAAGGACATATTAATGTTGTTGATGAATGGAAGGAAAGGTAAAAGGTATAAAGTTACCATTTAGAAACTTATGGCTTGAAGGCTTTTTCTGACAGTGTGAAAACAATACAGGTTTAGAAGAGGTCTCATGGGCCAGGAGGACAGGATGGCACACTCCTGTAATCCCAGTGGCTCAGAGGCTGAGGCCGGAGGATCACAAGTTCAAAGCCAGTCTTAGCAATTTAGAGAGGTCCTAAGCAACATAGTGAGACCCTATCTCAAATAATATATATAACAGGACTGGGGATGTACCTTAGTGCATCCAGAGACTCTGGGTTCAATCTCCAATGTCAAAAAAACAAAAACAAAAGTAATATCTGTGACACTTATTTACAACTGTGTATCTGGCTATGTAGTGCTGTGGATTGAACCCAGGACCTTGATGCTTATAAGGCAAGCTCTCTACCAACTGAGCTATAACCCCAGCCTTTAAATTACATTACTTGTTAAGAATTATGGTTGGTGCTGGAAGAAGTCGAACTTATTAGAAAGGCATTGAGGGTTGTTTTGAGGGGAGGGGTCTTGTTGTACAGAAGGTTCATATAGGTTAAAAATGTTTCAAAGGTCACCTCACATCTGAGAGTGGGCCTGTCTGTGGCCTAATTCAAAGGTTTAGCCCTAGGCAAGTCTGAGATCTAATTAACAAAGGCTTCCCAACTCCATTTTAAGTGCCCAAACCAATGCTAGTTCATTTGGACTTTTTAAGCATTCTTTTTTAAAATTTTTTTAATATTTATTTTTAACATCTTTGTTTGTATGTGGTGCTGAGGATCGAACCCGGGCCGCATGCATGCCAGGCGAGCGCACTACCTACCGCTTGAGCCACATCCCCAGCCCCTCATTTGGACTTTTTTCCCTTGACAAGATGTTAAGATTTTGAAGTCAATGGAGTCTCCAATAAAGTTATATTGCTTTCGAGGATTGCAGGGCCGTGGATTCGATTCTCAGCACCACATATAAATAAAACAATAAAAGGTCTACTAACAACTAAAAACATAAAAATAAGTAAATAAAAAGAAGAAGAATTCTACTGCTTGCAAGAAGGAATAGGATGATGAGCCAAGTGCAGTGGCCCCCATACATAATCCCAATAACTCAGGCTGAGACAGGAAGATGGAAAGTTTGATGGGGCTGGGGATGTGGCTCAAGCGGTAGCCCGCTCGCCTGGCATGCGTGTGGCCTGGGTTCCATCCTCAGCACCACATACAAACAAAGATGTTGTGTCCGCCAATAACTAAAAAATAAATATTAAATTTTTCTCTCTCTCTTTCTCTCTCTCCCTCTCTCACTCTCTCTTAAAAAAAAAAAAAAAAAAGAAAAGAAAGTTTGAGGCTACTCTGGACAATTTAGTGAAACCCTGTCTTAAAATAAAAAGTAAAAGGCTAGGGTTATGGCTCAATGGTAGAAGCACTCGACTAGCATGTGTGAGGCACTGGATTTGATCCTCAGTACCACATAAAAAAAATTAGTAAACTAAATAAAGGTATTTTTTTACAATACCTTTATTTTGTTTACTTATTTTTAAATAAAGGTATTGTAAAAAACACCTTTATTTTGTAAAGATTTTTTTTAAGAGAGAGTGAGAGAGGAGAGAGTGTGAGAGAGAGAGAATTTTTAATATTTATTTTTTAGTTCTTGGCGGACACAACATCTTTGTTGGTATGTGGTGCTGAGGATCGAACCCGGGCCGCACGCACGCCAGGCAAGCGCGCTACCGCTTGAGCCACATCCCCAGCCCTTGTAAAGATATTTTTAAAATAAAAAAGTAAAATAAAAGGGGCTGGGTTTGTGACTCAGTGGTAAGGCTCCCCTTGGTTCAATTCCTCATATGAGAGAGAGAGAGAGAGAGAGAGAGAGAGAGAGGTTAGCATGGAAGTTGCTGGACAAAGAGCATAAAGGAAGAAACTGGCCCATTCTTGTGATAGGAGGCAGGGAAAGAGAGTCTGTACCAAAACAGACTCACTTTACTGCATTTAGAAAGTTCTAGATATGGGAGGATCTGGTCCTTTTGGCTGGCAGTTGACTATAATAATAATAAAAGACTCCAGGCAGTGGCACAGGTTTATAATCTCAGTGGCTCAAGAGGTGGAGGCAGGAGGATCTCCAGTTTAAAGCCATCTTCAGCAATTTATCCAGGCTAAGCAACTCCATAAGACCTTGTCTCTAATAAAATACAAAACAGGGCCTGGGCTCAGTGCCCTGCCAGGAGTTCATTTCCTGATAGCAAAATAATAATAATAGGGCTGGGGATGTGGCTCAACTGGTAGCGCGCTCGCCTGGCGTGCTTGCAGCCCGGGTTCGATCCTCAGCACCACATACCAACAAAGATGTTGTGTCTGCCGAGAACTAAAAAATAAATATTAAAAATTCTCTCTCTCTCTCTCTCTCTCTCTCTCTCTCTCTCTCTCTCTCTCCCCTCTCTCACTCTCTCTTTAAAATAATAATAATAATTATTATTATTATTATTTCCATGATCATAACTGGAGTATATATTTATACTCTAAAGTTACTGTGAAATATGCTAATTCATCCCCAGTTCCTTTCAAAACCAATTTGTTTCCAGGCACAGTAGGGGAGTATGCTTGTAATCCCAGAGACTCAGGAGGTTCAGGTAGGAGGATCACAAGTTCAAGTCCAACCTGGGCAATTTAGTGAGAAATAAAAATAAAAAAGAACTGGAGGTCTGTAGCTCAGTGGTACAGCACTCCTATGTTCAATTCATAGCACCAACAAAAATAAATAAATAAATAAATAAAATTTATATTAAGAGAGAAAAAAATGGTGTGTGTGTGTGTGTGTGTGTGTGTGTGTGTGTGTGTGTTTTACTGGGAATTGAACGCTGGGTGCTCCCTGTCCTTTTAAAAATTTTACGTATTGGCGGGGTGCAGTGGTGCAGGCCTGTAATCCCAACAGATCAGGAGGTTGAGACAGAAGGATTGAGAGTTCAAAATCTTGGACTGGGGTTGTGGTTCAGGGGTAGAGTGCTGGCCTAGTATGGGTTCCATCCTCAGCACCACATAAAGATAAATAAGTAAAATAAAGATATTGTGCCCAACTACAACTAAAAAATAAATATTAAAAAAAAGAGAGAAAGTTCAAAGCCAGCCTCAGCAAAAGCAAGACACTAAGAAACTCAGTGAGATCCTGTCTCTAAATAAAATACAAAAAAATGTCTGGGGGGCTGGGATTGTGGCTCAGCCATAGAGCACTTGCTTGGCACAGGTGGGACCGGGGTTTGATCCTCAGCACCACATAAAAATAAAGAAATTGTGTTGTGTCCATCTACACCTAAAAAATAAATATTAAAAAAAAAAAGTCTGGAGATGTGGCTTAGTGGCTGAGAGCCCCTGAGTTCATTCCCTGGTAGCCTCCCCACCCCCAATTTTTAAATTTTTTATGTTTCTTTTTTTTTTTTTTTTTTGGTGATGCTGAGGATCCAACCAAGGGCCTGTACATGCGAGGCACTCTACCAACTGAACTGTATCCCCAGCCCAGCCCCTTAATTTATTTATTATTATTTTTAAAAATATTTATTTATTTAGTTAGTTAGTTAGTTTTCGGCGGACACAACATCTTTGTATGTGGTGCTGAGGATTGAACCCCGGCTGCACGCGTGCCAGGCGAGCGCACTACCGATTGAGCCACATCTCCAGCCCCTTAATTTATTTTTTGTGGTACTAGAGCTGTAATCCAGGAGAATGCTTTACAAATGAATGACATTTCTAAACCTTTTCATTATTATTATTATTATTTTTTACTTTCATAGTTTTTGGTACTAGTAATTGAACCCAGGGATGCTTAACCATTTAGCCATATCCCCAGCCTTTATTTTAATTTTGAAACAGGGTCTTGCTAAGTTGCTTAGGGTCTCACTAAATTGCTGAAGCTGGCTCCAAACATGCAATCCTCCTGCCTCAGCCTCCCAAGTGGCTTGGAATACAGGTAGGGACCTTGGTGCCTGGCTTTGATTTCCTTTTTCTTCTACATTTTCCACTGGTCTTGATTTTTATCTCCTGCATGTGCTGTGTGGACTCTTGCTAGGAAAGAGTTCTACCACTGAACTAAATCCACAGTCCCTACCCTGTGTATTCTTGATACTCTTCCAATTCAATTTGGTAACTTAAATGAGAAAAAGATTTTAGGTCTTTGTGTGGTACAAAATAAAATATATTTGGTCTTATCCCCAGATCCTGTCAGAGTTTCTAAAACCCTTGGAATTTCCTGATAGGAATGTCTTTAGTTATTCAGAACAATCCTCTTTATCACAACTGAGTTTATGTTAATGAGGAGATTTAGGGTGGGCTGCTTAAATAGCCCCAGGGTAGGGCTGGTCACCAGAAATGCCAAATGATTAGAGGATTGGAACTTTCAGCTTCAAGCACCAACTTCCAGCAAAGTGATGGGGGTGGGTAATACAAACTTTGAACAAGGAGATTTCATAAGATCTGGATTGCTTAGGAAGTGGGAAGGGGAATGGGCTCAGAGAGGGCATTGGAGCTCCTTCACCTCCTCACCACTCATGACCTTGCCTGTGTATCTCTTCACCTACTGACAATCTGTATCTTGTATAACGCATAACTCCTTGCAATCCTAAGTAAAACGCATCCCTGGATTCCATGAGCCATCCTAGCAAATTATCAAGCCCAACATGGGGGTTTGTGAAAACCATGATTTACAGGTAGCTAGAACCACAGGTTCTGGGATGCAGCAGTTTGTGTCAAGTGGGGCAGCCTTTTGGGACCTAGCCCATATCAGAATTTAATTGAATGGGGGGGGGGAGGGAGAATTGAATTTTAGTAGTCCCACCTTATCTTCAGGGGATATGGTGTGGGACCCCCCCATGCTAAAAATGCAGATGATACTAAACTCTTTTTGTGTTTTTCTTATGCATGCATATCTATGATGAATTTTAATTTACAAATTTAGCACAATAATTAAGAACAATTAATATTAAAAGTTAATCAATTACAATAAGACTAATAATGTTTATTTGAAATGTATGAATTATTTCTGGAATTTTTCATTATTTTTGGACATTGTCCAAGGGTAACTGAAAACACAGAAAGCAAAGCCATGAATAAGGGGTGACTACTGTACTCTGAATGCAGTTGTTCTGCATCCTCAGATTGAACCAAGCTCAGATCAAAAATGTTGGGGAAAATTTGCACCTGTACTAAATATTTACAGACTTTCTTTTCTTGCTTATTTCTAAAGAAGGAATTATAACAAATATTGCTAGCCTGGTACAGTGGAACATGGCTGTAATTCAGCCACTTGGAGTCTGAGGAAAGAGAATCAAGGCCCCTGGGCTGGGGATGTGGCTCAAGCAGTAGTGCATTTGCCTGGCATGCGTGCTAGGCATGCGTGAGGGTTCCACCCTCAGCACCACATACAAATAAAGATATATCCGCCGAAAACTAAAAAATAAATATTAAAAAAAATTCTCTCTCTTCTTCTTTTTTTTAATTTTTTTTTTTATTTTTTAATTTTCGGCAGACACAACATCTTTGTTTGTATGTGGTGCTGAGGATCCAACGCAGGCCACACGCAGGCCAAGCGAGCATGCTACCGCTTGAGCTACATCCCCAGCCCTCTCTCTTTTTCTTAAGTTTTTTTTTTTTTTTTTTTTTTTTTTTTAAGAGAGAGAGAGAGAGAGAATTTTAATATTTACTTTTTAGTTTTCGGCGGACACAACATCTTTGTATGTGGTGCTGAGGATCGAACCCAGGCCGCATGCATGCCAGGGGAGCGCGCTAGGGCTTGAGCCACATCCCCAGCCCTCTCTCTCTCTTTAAAAAAAAAAAAAGAAAAAAAAAAATTAGCAAGGCCCTAAGTAACATAGCGAGATCTTGTCTCAAAAAATAAAAAGGCTTGTTGTGTCCGCCGAAAACTAAAAAATAAATATTAAAAAAAAATTCTGTCTCTCCCTCTCTCACTCTCTCTTTAAATAAATAAATAAATAAATAAATAAATAAATAAATAAATAAAAAGGCATTGGGGATTTGTCTCACTGGTTAACCACTCTGGTACAAAAAAAAAAAAAAAGGAATACTTACAAAACATTTACCCTGTCTGGTGTAAATATTTTACACAAGAAATTATATATAGTGTATACAATCAGAGATATGAAAAATTATGCTCTATGTATGTAATAAGAATTGTAATGCATTCCACTGTCATACATAAATAAAAAATTTTAAAAAAGAAATTAGATGTAATCTAGAGATGATTTAAAGTATATGGGAGATACTAGGTGCAATGACAAGTGCCTGTAATCCCTGAACTCCAGAGACAGACTTAAGCAGATCTCAAGTTCAAAAACAACCTAGGAAACATTGCAAGACCCCCACATCAAAACAAACAAAAAAGTAAAAGGTTACCAGAACCTAGGAGCTGGGTCCACCTGTAAGAATTGGAATTATGGTGAAGGCCTCCTGGAGGAGGTCAATACCACTAAAATGAGGAGCCACTGAGAAGGCAGGAAGACATACCCTGGCTTTCCGGCTCCCAGCCTTCAAGCTCTCACAGGTGTTTTCCACTGGCTGAACTCAATAGGAAGCCAGTCAGTCAGGGAGACTGAGGAACATGGCTTGCAGGACTCCAGCGGAGCAAGGAGGGACATGACTATGAACAGATCTAAGAACAAGGGCAAATGACTGGCACTGAAACCAGCAAATGCCCCATTTGTATCCTGATTTGAATCACCCATGTGCGAAAAGACATGTCTTTGATACAATCAGAAAATTTGAATATGTACTGGGTGTTGGATAATAATAAGGAATGATTGATTTCCTAAGAACTGATTATTTCTAATGTATCCTCATGAGTTAGAAAGGCATACTAAAGAAAATGTGGGGAATAAATGAAGTGATATTGGCCAAATTGCATTGTTCAGACCTCACTTAGAGGCTTATGGGAGTTCTGTGTAGTGTAGCTATTTCTACTCTTCCGTTTGTGAAAAATTGTCTAACAAAATTTAAAAATGAAAAAAAAAAAGTAAAAGGGTAGGTGTGCATAAGTTACATGCAAATGTAAACAGTGGTCCACTTTATACTTTGAATTTAACCCTGGCTGCTCTGCCCCTGCAACTTATTTTTAAAATGGACATGTTTCTTGGGCTGGGGCTGTAGCTCAGTGGTAGAGCCCTTGCCTTGCAGGTGTAGGGCCCTGGGTTCAATTCTCAGCATCACATAGAAATAGATCAATAAAATAAAGGCCCATTGGGGCTGGGGATGTGGCTCAAGCAGGTAGCGCACTCGCCTGGCGTGCGTGCGACCCGGGTTCGATCCTCAGGACCACATACCAACAAAGATGTTGTGTCCGCCGAGAACTAAAAAATAAATATTAAAAATTCTCTCACTCTTAAAAAAAAATTTAAAAAAAGGCCCATCAACAACTAAATATATATAAAACTTTTTTTTGGGGGGGGGGGCTGGGGATGTGGCTCAAGCGGTAGCGCGTTCCCCTGGCATGTGTGCGGCAGGGGTTCGATCCTCAGCACCACATACCAACAAAGATGTTGTGTCCCCCGAGAACTAAAAAATAAATATTAAAAAAAAATTCTCTCTTTCTCTCTCAATAAATAAATAAATAAATTGATTATATATTAAAAAAATAAAGGTATTGTGTCAACTACAACTAAAAACTATTTATTTAAAAAATATGGGGCTGGGGATGTGGCTCAAGCGGTAGCGCGCTCGCCTGGCATGCGTATGGCCTGGGTTGGATCCTCAGCACCACATACAAACAAAGATGTTGTGTCCCCCGAAAACTAAAAAATAAATATTAAAAAATTCTCTCTCACAACCAACAATAAAAAATTTATATATATATATATATATATATATATATATATATATATATATATAAAACCTTTAAAAATAAATAAATAATAAACAAATAAAGATATTGTGTCCACTTACAACTAAAAAATATTTAAGACAAAAATGGACATGTTTCTTTCTCTTCCTCTCTCCCTGCTCCTCCCTAATCTATATCAGGGGAAACAGGATTGCCTTTCTTCCCCATCCTAGGCAGAGTTATCTGTCCCTGAGTACACAGCCACTATAGAAAGGAAGTAATACTGACTTTGGGGATGGTACCAGAAGATCTCAAAAATTACTATCTCAAGTGAATTACAATTCTAGACTGAGAACACATGGAACTTCGCCTTTGAATTACCTTTTTTTTTTTTTTTTTTGAGTTGTTGATAGACCTTTATTTATTTTACATGATGCTGAGAATCAAACCCAGTGCCTCACACATGCCAGGCAAGTGCGCTACCACTGAGCCCCAGCCCCTGAGTCACTTTTTAAAAAGCTCTCTGTTCCTGCTGATTGGTAGAATCACAGCCTTTGTGACTGGAGTCCCCTGTCTTTTTTCTTCTTCTCAAAATTGCATCATTGTTATTGGATTGGCATATTTTATTTTTGGGGGTGCTGGAGATTGAACTCAAGGGTACTTGACCGCTGAGCCACATCCCCAGTCCCCCAGCCCTATTTTGTATTTTTTATTTAGAGATAGGGTCTCACTGAGTTGCTTAGTGCCTTGCTTTTGCTGAGGCTTTTTTTTTTTTTTTTTTTTTTTTTTTTTACTTTTTAGTTGTAGATGGACAAAATATCTTTATTTTTATGAGGTGCTGAGGATCAAACCAGGGCCTCATGCATATGAGGCAAGGAGGCAAGCACTCTACAACTGGGCTACAACCCCAGCCCCTGAGTCTGCGTTTGAACTTGGGATCCTCCTGAATCCGCCTCCCAAACTGCTGAAATTACAGGCATGAGCCACCACACCCAGCCCCCCCCCCCATTTTTTTTTTTTTTTAATTTTGAGACATTCTAACTAAATTGCTAAGGCTGGCCTTGAACTTGCAATCCTCCTTCCTCAGCCTCTGGTATTGTTTGGCTTATGCCACTATGCCAAGATTATTTATTTATTTAAAAAAAATTTTTTTTGCGGTGCTGGTCATTGAACCAAGGTCCTTGTACATTCAAGACAGAACTCTACCAACTGAGCTATATCCCCAGCTCCGACCAAATTTATTCTTTTTGTTTATTTTTTTTTTGAGGGGTACTGGGGATTGAACTCAGAAAGGCACTCAACCACCACCTAGCCTCATCCCCAGCCCTGTTTTGTATTTTACTTAGTGACTCGCCTTTGAGGAACCTGGCTTTGATCTTTGGATCCCCCAGTTTCGGCCTCCATGCTGCTGGTAGGTTTATTCTCTTTAATTTTTTTTTTGTTGTTGTTGTTGTTGTTGTTCTTGTAGATGGACATAATACTTTTATTTATTTTTTTATTTTTATGTGGTGCTGAGTATGGAACCTTTACATACTAGGCAAGCACTCTACCACTGAGCCACAACTCCAGCCCCTCCAGGTTCTTTATTTTGAGACAGTATCTCCTTAACTTGCTAGGAGGCTGAGGTTGTCCTGCAACTTGAAATCCTCTTGCCTCAGCCAGGCCGAGGCAAGAGGATTTCAAGTGTGTGTGTCGCCATGCTTAGGAAAATAATCAATTAGAGCTGAGGGTGATGGGTGGCACACACCTGTAAGCCCAGAACATTGGGGAGGCTGAGGCAGGAGGATCAGCCAAGACATTTTAGGAAGACCTTGTTTCAAAATAAAAATGAAAAATAAAAAAGTCAATTTAGTTAATTGACAAAAGTCAAGGCATTGCTATTTCATGACCATATTTTTCCTTCTGTTTTTAATAAGATCAAGTTTTGAGTCAAAATCTCCCAATCCCCTTCTGTTTATCTCGGTATCACGACTTGGGAGAATGAATTAATAAACTTTTTTTTTTTTTTTTTTAGAAATTAGAAGTTTATTAAAGGACAGCAGAAAAGACTTCTCCCAGAGGAAGAAGGGGAACCAAGAGGTGGAATCCCTAAACTTTTTTTTTTTTAAATTTTGAGATTGGGTATCTTTTGCTGGGGTTTTTCTTGAATTTGTGATCCTCCAGCCTTTTAACCTCATGAAAGAGGCTGGGATTATAGAAATGCAACACTACACAGGGCAAATTATGGAATCCTAAAAGAGCAAGCTAGTTACAATTTAATGTTGCATATTAATAAGAACAGAGGGCTGGGGTTGTGGCTCAGTGGTAGAGTGCTCAGCCTAGCATGCACGAGGCACTGGGTTTGATCCTCAGTACCACATAAATATAAAATAATGATATTGTGTCCACCTAAAACTAAAAAAAAAAAAAAAAAAAAAAGAATCTAGTGCAGAATGGAGGTGGAATGGTGTGAAAAGCAAGGAAAGAATTAATCTTTTTTCTTCAGTTGAAATTTTACTGTAAGGGGTGTTAGTTCATGAACAGCATTTTCCTTACTTCAGTAATGGTGACACCATTAAAGTCTTGGATTCCCTTGCTTGTGTAATGACTGCTGAAGAAGCTACAGTCATTATGGGCTGGGGATGTGGCTCAAGCAGTAGCGTGCTTGCCTGGCATGTGCGAGGCCCTGGGTTCCATCCTCAGCACCACGTACAAATAAAGATGTTGTGTCCGCCGAAAATTAAAAAAAAAAAATCTGGTACATATTGTATTCAGTGATTAAAAAAAAAAGCTACAGTCATCAAACATTTAGGGAGAAATTCAGATGCTTTAGTTAGTCTTGGTTTTGAGGCAGTACTGTACTGGTAATTCATTCTAACAATAAAAACTTAACTTCTCCGGTGGCTTCATCATCTACAAAGTGAATAAGACCATTGGCAAGGTCCAAGGCCAAATAACTAATAAAAATATTATGGTGACCTTTGCAGACATCAAGCACTGATTCAAGGAATACAACACTCAACTGGTTTCTCTTTGGTGTTGAGGAGGTTTTCCATTGCTCCCGACCCAGATATTGCTCAACGTTGTCATTTCTGACCTGGCACCCCCTATGAGTATTCACTTGTGACCTCCTCAAAACTTTATCTTAGCCGGAGTGCCCCTCAGAATAAAGATAATGATAAGAAAATTTTTAACATTTCTCTACTACGTCTTCAGCGCTCTCCTCTGACAATAATAATAATAATAATAATAATAATAATAATAATGTGTATTGGGAAAGAGAAGCAAGGAGGAGGGGTCGAGAGGGGAGTCCAACTCCGATTTGGGGAAATCCAGCTCGTGTTTTGCCTCTCGCTCAGCGGTGCAGGGTCCAGCGAAGGCAGAGCCCCAGCTTCACTCCCTGAGGTCTGTCCTGGGGAGACTCTGCTGCTCCGGGGGGCTGACCTGGCGGGGAGTGGCCGTGCAGTTAGCTCCGGCGCGGTTTTGCGCGCGCAGCCACTGGTCCCTCTGCTCCCGGGTCTGCCCCCCGGGACACCTTCTGCCCCGCCCCAGTCATGCAACTTTACCTGCCTCTCCTCTGGGGATCTTTTGGAAGCAGTTGCCCACCCCGGGTGCTCGGGCCCTGACCGTGATGGAAGGTAAGCGTTCACCAGGGGCCAGCCCGCACTCCTCGCGCCCTAGATGGCCCTAGACTCCAAAGTTTGTGGGTACCAGCTGAAATTGGTAAGTTTGCCCGAGGGCTGGTGCTGGCTTGGAGACCCGCGACACGCGCTGCCTTGGTATCCTGAGCCAGGCAGTGGTGAGCTGGGGCCAGGGCAGAGGGCAAGAGTGCGGGGAGTGGGGACTCCGACTCTGAGGCCTCAGAAGGGTGCTGGGGGCTGCTTTCTGCTTGGACTGGACATGGTCGGGGCTTGGCATCCGCTACTCCCGGGTAGCCTCCGAGGTAGGCCCCCTCCCCGGCGCAACCCCCCACTCCGGGAGCTCGGGGCGCTTTTGTTGAGGGTGGTAAACAATGCCCCCGGCGGAGAACCTTGCCGCCCGCCCCGGAGGCCCGGCCGCGCGCGGGGTGGGGGCAGCGGGGCCAACTGAGGCCCCGACCCTGGGGTCTACTGGGAATCGGGCAGCGGGGGCGGGGGGGAGGGCAAGTGTAGCCTCGGGGAGATCCCTGAACGAGCTGGAGACGGCAGAGCTAGCTTCTTGGGCAGGTCAGAGGTCCGGGAGCCTCTGGAGGAGGAGGAGAGGCAAGAGTTAGCGCAAGTCGAGAGTGGAGACCCGGGCTGTCCGGTGCTCTAGCGTCCCAGTAACGATAATTTTCCTCCCCATACTTCTTTAGCGGACAGATTGCTAAGGAAAACATTTTGGCATCTGCCTTCTGAGTGTTTCAGGGAGGGGACTTCAGGGGCGAGCTTTTTCGAATGGTGGCAATGAGGAATCTTGTTAGGGGTTGACCTGGAGCTGTGTGGACCAGGGAAGAAGGGTATTGGGGAAAGAAGATGCATATTGTCAAAAGACTTTCGAAAAACTCAATTTTTAAGAGCTTCTCTTGGTCGCCAATCGCACTGGCAATGCTTTCCCATTAGCCCTTACTCAGGCGGGATCCCGGAGCGGGCCCCGAGGGTGGGAGGTGCGCAGAGCTGGGTGCCTGGGACTGGCCGTGCAGCACGTGAGCGGGCCCTGTCCCCGCCCCAGGGCAGGGGGCCGCAGAGGCCGCCGTAAATTCTCGTGCCAAGACAGGGAAATTTTATTTTCAAACTCTCTTTTTCTTTATCTCTATCTCTCCGTTCCTCTCACTTCTTCCCTGTCTTCCACATCCCTGCTCGATTTCATCCTCTAGAACTACAGTTCATTTATCTGTACAAGAAGTGATCAGAAAATAACTCGCCGGCGCCAGTAACCTTTCCGGGTGAAATGGGTACACACGTTGGGCATTTTTGAAGCAGTAAATATCCTGTGTCGTAGATCATGCTCGAAGTGGGATTCTACCCGCCCCCCACGCCCTTCGTCCTCCCAAATTAACCAACCAGCATGCATAGGTCACTTAGTTGCCTTCCTCCCAGGTTCCACTCTATACTGTCTCATAGAAATAATAATCGGTTAAGGAAGAAATGTTTGGAACGTGCTGAAAGACCTTCCATTAAGGAAACATGCATCCAGAGCCTTGGGTCTGCTGTGAGCTGCGTGCTCCACCGGGATGGGTTGAAGGGAGGCGCTAGAGAGCAGCAATCTCAGATCCTTCTCTCAAGCCCCCCAATCTAGACGTAAAATAAAGGCATTGGTTTCATTAGGCCTCAGGATACTAAAGTCATATGACAAGCTAGAGCAAGGGTTATTTGGAGCAAATTATGAATTTATGACAGCATTTAAACCGGGATGGGGCGGTACACGTAGATGAGAAATGGGTACTTAAACAAGGGATGCTTGTAGATTATTATTTCCAAGACCCAAAAGACTGGAATTACATTATTTTGTTTTTTGTTTTATGGTGGGTTTTTGTTTGTTGGTTTGGTTTGGTCTGGTTTCTTTGTTTGCGTTTCCTGATTTTTACAGGTATTGGTTGCACAGGGTAAAATCAAAGTCCCTGCTTTTCCCAATTTAGGGATTCTAATTAGATTGTCAACCTCTCTGTCTTAAACTAAATTATGGTTTAAATTAAGAGTCAAGATGATATGGAACGCGGGATACAGTGTCCCTTTTTCTTTGCAAAGGTTGGCAGCCCTCACTTGCAACTCTAGGGCTACCACTTAACATTTTAATGAGTTAACTTTTTCTCTCAGTGCTGGTCTTCCAGAAGGGATGGGTCTGAGTTTGGATTTCCACTCTCCTTGCCCTTTGTTTCTCTCTCCCTCTCCAGCCTTCTTTATTTGGTCTGTCCCATCTCTCCCCCGCCTTCTTCAGTACATCTGTACCTTTCCTTCCCTGCACATTTAATTTCTTTCCCCACCTTTGCCCTACCTTTAGTCTTAGGCCTTTTGATCTAGTTATTTTATATATATGTATGTATATTTTCTAGCTTATTACCATAAATTTCTTTCCCTTCCTCAGTACTCAGTCATTTGACATTTCTTTTCCTTTCTTTTTAGACATTTTACTCCTTCTTACACTCTTTACTCTTCTTTATGTGCTTTATGTCTTTCTTGTCTTTGGAAGGGCCATTTTACCTCCATTTTAACCTTTCCCTTTCCTTTCCTTGGCCCTTTTTGGGTCCTCCCCCTCTCTCTCAGCAGGACAGCAGGGGTGTTTTACATATGGAAGGAGCTTTTGACTAAATCTGCTGGCAAGCTAGTGAGTCTCCCTGAACAGCCTTTCCCTGTGTGGGGCTCTCTCACACTTCCTGTGGTAGAAAACTATCTAGGAACAGCAAGCAGTCCCTGGCCTCCTCTTCCTTTCTGTGTAGAACTTAGTTTCTGGAGGAAACTGAGCCAGGTGGTGCTTTTAAAAAGAAAAGTTTGAAGTCTTGTTTTTCTCGGTCAAGTGCAAGAGACTTGAAGTCTATTCAGCTGAATGGAAGGACTGAAATCGGCACTTTTTTTTTTTTTTTTTTTTTGCAACTGGCTCTGTGTATGCAAATACCACTTTTTTGGCTACAGCTGGTAGTGGGAAGGATTGCAGTGTAATTTTAAATTGACATGCGGCTGGGTGGTTACATCAGTTCGGCCACTTCCTGCCCAGGAGACTTCTAGAGATCCAGAAAGGGGAGGGATGTGGGTAGAAGATTTTCTGTCATGATGCTGTCAGTATTGCAATTTGTAGACAACCCATAGGGCTTAGGAAGGCAGTCTTTCATTTTATAGGCAAGGTGATTATTTTAATAATTGTAAGAAAAGGTTCCTTTTAGGGACAGACTTTTTGATATTTAAATTAGCAAATTTATTGTGAATTATTTTTGCTTCAAGCAAAAAGAATGTAGCTCCAGAATGGCTACAGAAAGACTTTCATCACTTAATAAGTTCAAATAATATTGAGGGGACATTCTATTTGTTGAGTAGTTTGGTTAGGTAAGTTTAAATTAATTATGTGCAAATAATTAGCTGCACACAGTTGCACAACCCTCCAATTCCAGTGACTCAGGAGGCTGAGGCAGGAGGAACACAAATTTGAGGCCTCTCAGCAACTTAATGAGACTGTCTCAAAATAAAAAATAAAATGGGTTTGGCACTGTGGCACACTGCCCTAATTTCAGGGGCTAGGGAGACTCAGACAGGAGGATCTTTTTTTTTTTTTTTTTTTAAACAGAGAGAATTTTAATATTTATTTTTTTATTTTTTTCGGCGGACACAACATCTTTGTTTGTATGTGGTGCTGAGGCTCGAACCCGTGTCGCACTGCATGCCAGGCGAGCGCGCTACCGCTTGAGCCACATCCCCAGCCCAGCCTGGGAGGATCTTAAGTTCAAAGTCAGCCTCAACAATGGTGAGGTGCTAAGCAACTTGGTGAGACCTGTCTCTAAATAAAATACAAAAAAAATACGGCTGGGGATGTGGCTCAATGGTACAGTACCCTTGAGTTCACTATCTCCAGTACCAAAGGAAAAAAGGACTGGGCATTTTAGCCGAGTGGTAAAAACACTCCTGGGCTTAATCCCCAGTACAAAATATATGTAGCAGACGTTTTTTCTTTGTTGTAGATGGACACAAAACAATGCCTTTATTTTTATGTGGTGCGGAGAATCGAACCCGAATGGCGCCCCTGCTACGCGAGCGCTCTAAACCACAATCCCACTAAGCCACAATCCCAGCCCTATAGCAGACTCTTATATAAGCCGTGGTTATCATGATCACCCAGGGCCTGCTGTGGCTAGTTCTCTACTCTGTCTTATAAGTACTTCCAGCTAATCCATTGGAGCACTGAAGCTTCTCCACTCTGTCCTTAATCTTTTATTCTCTATTTTTGGCTAATATTGTCTTTTTATGTCTCAAAGTATGAACTGGCCACTTATTTCTTATTATTTTTCTTATTATTTAAATCCCTGGTATCAGGGATTGAACTCCAGGGCACTTGACCACTGAGCCACATCCCCAGCCCTCTTTTGTGTTTTATTTAGACAGGGTCTCACTGACTTGCTTATTGCTTCAGTTTTGCTGAGGCTGGCTTTGAACTCACTCAGGATCCTCCTGTTGCACTCAGCCATTAGAATTACAGGCCTTTGCCACTGTGCCAGGTCTCTTTTTATTATTTATTTATTGATTAGATTTTTTTTTTTAGTTGTTGATGGATCTTTATTTTTATTTATTGGTATGTGGTGCTGAGAATTGAACCCAGTGTTTCACACATGCTAGGCAAGCTCTCTTCCACAGAGCTACAACTCCAGCCCCTATTGATTAGATTTTTAAGGACCCAGGTGGATCAACCACTGAGCCACATCTCAAACTCTTTACTTTTTATTTATTTTTGGTACCAGGAATGGAATCCAGGGGCACTTAACCTCCGAGGCACATTCCAGCACTTTTTTTTTTTTTTTTTGGTACCAGGGATTGAACTCAGGGGCACTTCACTACTGAGCCACATTCCAGCACTATTTTTTATTTTATTTAGAGACAGAGTCTCACTGAGTTGCTTAGTGCCTCTCTGTTGCTGAGGCTGGCTTTGAACTCACAATCCTCCTGTCTCACTCAGCCTCCCAAGCCATTGGAATTACAGGCCTTTGCCACTGCGCCAGGTCTTTTTATTATTTATTTATTGATTAGATTTTTAAATTTGTTGTTTTAAGATATACATGACAGTAGAGTGTATTTTGACATCATACATATATGGAGTATTTTTTTATTTTAAGACAGGTTCTCACAAAATTGCTTAGGCTTAAGCTGTTGAGACTGACTTTGAACTAGCTATTCCCTTGCCTCAGCTTCTCTAGCTGCTGGGATTACAGGCCTGAGCCACCACGCCTGGCAAGAATAGGTTTTTGTTTTGTTTTTCCCTTCCAGGAAAATAGGAACTCACAGAATGGTGTCTATTAATTGCATATAGTTCCCCACATTGGGTCCAGTATGTGCATTTAACAACAGGGTCACCAGTCATATTTTCTGCTCAGGTTATGTTTTCATGAAGCTATCCTGTAGCACTGAGACTCTTGAAAATCTTCTAGGTTAGAATAAAACTGCTTTTGAGAAATACTGAAACATCAGTTTTCATTAGAAATTAAAAAATGAAGCCAGGAGTGGTGGTGCATGCCCTGAATCCCAGTGGCTCAGGAGGCTGAGGCAGAATGATTGAAAGTTCAAAGCCAGCCTCAGCAAAAGCAAGGCACTAAGCCACTCAGTGAGACCTTGTCTCTAAATAAAATACAAAACAGGGCTGGGGATGTGACTCTGTGGGCAAGTGCCCCTGACTTTAATCCCTGATACCAAACAACTGATAGGGTTTAGGAAGTCAGTCTTAAATAAGTAAAAAATGAAAATGGAGTTATGAAAGAGTAGAGAAAAAACGATATGACTATTAGAAATAGTCATTAGCTTGGGAGTGTAGTTCAGGACTGATCTGGGGTTGTGGCTCAGTGGTACAGCATTTGCCTAGCATGTGTAAGGCATGGATTCAATTCTCAGCACCACATAAAAATAAATAAAGAGATGTTTTAGTTCATCAGGGTGGTGGGGTCTGGAAATACTCTTGTATTTTTACTTTTTGTGTGTGTGTGTGTTGGGTATTTAACGCAGGGCCTTCAGCATGCTAGGCAAGTGCTCAACCACTGAGCTACACTCCTGAGCTAATTTACCTGTTTGTATGGGTTAAACAGTATATAATAAATAAATCACTAAAAGTGATACATTTAATAATGTTTGTAAATTAAAAGTGAAATTTAACTTCGGGGGCTCTGTGGGGATAATTCCATATTTAATTATGAACGTATTTTATAGAATGGAGAACATTGTCTTTTTTTTTCCCCTCTGAAAATTTCAAGGAAGGCTTACTGTCCTACCCTAAAGAGTTCAGCCCCTCAGACACCTTAGTTTATCACAAAAGAAGGTTGCATTTCATAGTGGTGCTAAAATTAAGGAACCCTCATTTTTTAAAGAGTCCACATCTTCCAATCCATGTTGCTCTTACCTTTTCTATTTCCTTGGCAGACTTTTTTTTTTTTTTAAGAGGTAAGGTTTGATTAGTAAATCAATTCTTAATTATAAGTCTGAATTTCTAAGACTCTTGAATAGAAGATAGCGGAGACAAACAATTTATAAACTGCTTTCACTAACAGATCCCAGGACACCAGATTACATACGTAAATTTGAATTTTCATGGCTGAGTACAATACCTAGATTATATGCTTATAATAATTCTTTAGTATTGCAATTAAAAAAAAATTTTTAGTTGTAGATGAACACAATACCTTTCTTCCTCCCTTTCTTCCTTTCTTTCTTCCTTTCTTTCTCTCTTCCTCTCTTCCTCTCTTTCTCTTTCTTTTTTACATGTAGTGCTGGGGATCCAACCCAGTGCCTCATGCATGCTAGGCAACCGCTCTCCCACTGAACCACAACCCCAGCCCAGCATTGCAATCTTAATACAGAAGATGAAGCATATTTCCAGTGATATACGTTTCTAAAAATTGTCCAGGCATGGTGGCACACTGTAATCCTAGCAGTTTGGGAGGCTGGGGCAGGAGGATTGCAAGTTTAAAGTCAGTCTCAGCAACTTAGTGAGGCCATCAGCAATTGACCAAAACCCTGTCTCAAAATAAAGTATAAAAAGGGCTGAGGATGTGGCTCTGTTGTTATGTGCTCTTGGGTTCAGTATCTGGCACTACCCCTCAGAAACAAATAGTTTCTAGAGATTGGAATGGATTGTTTTTCATAATAAGAAAGCATTCTTAGAAAGATATTGTTAACTTTCTGGAAAATGAAATTGGAATGCCTTTGGATTTTTAGTTTTCTTCTTTTTGGTACTGGGGATTGAACCCAGGAAAGCTTTACCACTGACCTACATCCTCATCTCTTTTTATTCTTTATTTTGAGACAACATCTTGCTAAATCACCTCTAATTTGTGACTCTTCTGCCTGGATTATAGGCATGTGGAATTTCTCATATTGTGGCCAATCAATTGGGAAAGATATTTGAGAAATCAGAGGCATCAGGGAATTGATTTAATTATGACACAGAGATACTTCTTCTGGTCTTTAAAGTACTTGGTCTTTTTTTTTTTTTTTTTTTTTTTTAAAAGAGAGAGTGATAGAGGGGGAGAGAGAGAGAGAGAGAATTTTTTAATATTTATTTTTTAGTTCTCGGGGGACACAACATCTTTGTTGGTATGTGGTGCTGAGGATCGAACCCAGGCCGCACGCATGCCAGGCGAGTGCGCTACCGCTTGAGCCACATCCCCAGCCCTAAAGTACTTGGTCTTTACTTTATAATCCTTCATCTTTTTCCTTTCCTGGAGATTGAATCCAGGGCCGCACACCTGCTAGGCAAGCTTTAAGCCACATCTCCAGCCCCTAGTAATTTTCTGAACTGAAAATGGCCCAGGTGTGTCTACTTGCAAAGTTTATTTTCCTAACCTACCTCCCACCTTTCCCATCTCTCAACCTCTCATCACAAGTGGGTTTTCCCCTGTAGGAGCCCACTGAGACCTCACAACAACCTAATTTCAGATGAAGAAATATGGACTTAATTAAGGGGTCTGCTGAAAGGCACATAGCCAGTGACAGATTCACGTGTAAACTTGTTTTTTTTTTTTTCTATATGGAATTAAACCTAGAGGTGATTAACTAGTGAGCCACATCTCCAGCCCTTTCTTAAAATTTTTATTTTATTTATTTTATTGGGTACTAGGGATTGAACTCAGGGACACTCAACCACTGAGCCACATCCCCAGCCCAATTTTTGTATTTTATTGGAGACAGGGTCTCACTGAGTGGCTTAGCACCTCACTGAGGCTGGCTTTGAACTTTTTTTTAAATATTTATTTATTTTTTTTTAAAGAGAGAGAGAATTTTTTTTAATAAATTTTTTTAAAATTTTTAATATATTTTTTTTTTTAGTTCTCAGCAGACACAACATCTTTGTTTGTATGTGGTGCTGAGGATCCAACCTGGGCCGCACGCATGCCAGGCGAGCGCGCTACCGCTTGAGCCACATCCCCAGCCCCTTAATATTTATTTTTTAGTTTTAGGTGGACACAATATCTTCATTCTATTTCTATGTGGTGTTGAGGATCGAACCCAGCGCCCTGCTCATGCCAGGCGAGCACGCTACCGCTTGAACCACATCCCCAGCCTTTGTTTTGCTTTGTTGTAGTTGGACACAATACTTTGATTGATTGATTGATTGTGCCCGCACCTCGCACATGCTAGGAAAGCGCTCTGCCGACCAGCCACAATCCCAGCCTGGCTTTGAACTCTTGATCCTCCTGCTTCAGCCTCCAGAGTTGCTGGGATTGCAGGCATGTGTCACCACACCCAGCACATATAAAGCTTTCTGGAACTATCTGCAGTCAATAAATCAACCAGTGGGTCTTAGGATTTCCTGGGTCAGATCTATGAACCCAAAAATAAAACAAAATTTGAGGATGATAAAGGACTATCCATGGGCTGGGGATGTGGCTCAAGCGGTAGGCACTTGCCTGGCATGCTTGTGGCCCCGGTTCGATCCTCAGCACCACATACCAACAAAGATGTTGTGTCCGCCGAAAACTAAACAATAAATATTAAAATTCTCTCTCTCTCTCTCTCTCTCTCTCTCTCTCTCTTAAAAAAAAGGACTATCCACTTTTTCCTTTATTCCTTGTAATAATATTTAAAAATAAACCTACTGTTTTGGTTCCTTGGTTGTTTGCTGTGCTATGCGCTAACCCCACCCTGCAAGCCTTGCCTGCTTGGCATGTGCTCTACCACTGAGCTACATTCCCAGTCCCTTTTATTTATTATTTATTTTACTTTTTGGTACTGGAGAGGAAACCCAGGGCCACTTTACCACAAAGCCACTTCCTAGCCCTTTGTATTGTTACCTTGAAATAGAATATCACTAAGTAGTTTAGGGTCTTGTTAAATTCCTGCGGCTGCCCTTGAATTTGCCATCCCACTGCCTCAGCCTCTTGAGTTGCTGGGATTACAGGTGTGAACCATGGCGCCTGACCCCATTTTGTATTTTTATTTAGAAACAGGGTCTCACTGAGTTGCTTAGTGCCCCAACTCTTGCTGAAGCTGGCTTTGAATTCGCGATCCTCCTCAGTCTTCTGAGGCTCTTGCACCCCACTTATTTATTTATTTACATGTGGTGCTGAGAATCGAACCCAGTGCCAGACCAGTCTCTACTATAACCCCAGCCCCTGTTGTCATGCTTTTGATTCTGTGATCTTTAGAAACACTGTGGATATATTAATATGATGAGTTTCCTCTTTGGCCATAGGTCATTTTTTGGCACTGGAGGTTGAACCCAGGGGCACTTTACCACTGGGTTACATTACTGAGGCTGGCTTCAAATGTTCAGTTGTTCAATCCTCCTGCTTTAGCCTCCTGATTCATTAGGATTACAGGTACACAAAATTTCATGCCCTTCCGTGTTTTGGTTTTGTTGTGACATGGTCTCACCTTTGTTTCCCAGGCTGGTCTCCAACTCCTAAGGCTCATGGGATCCTTCCACTTCAGCCTCCAGAGTAACTTGGAACCTCGGGTGCTTGCTTCAGTGCTCAGCTTCATTGCTTGGTCTTATTATTTATTTATTTTTAGAGAGAGAGAGAGAGAGAATTTTATTTTATTTTATTTTTTTTAAAGAGAGAGAGAGACAATTTATTAATATTTATTTTTTAGTTCTCAGCGGACACAACATCTTTGTTTGTATGTGGTGCTGAGGATCGAACCCAGGCCGCACGCATGCCAGGCGAGCGCGCTACCGCTTGAGCCACATCCCCAGCCCTCCTTGGTCTTATTTTGAATCAGGGCAAACAATCTGAGATACAAAGAAAATTGATGATGGCTCTTGGTTAACCCTTTTCCCTTTCTCCTCTCTTGCTTTCTTTAAAATAATATTTGCTTGCTTTGTATGTTTCATTGTTCTAATCTCATTTTCTTCTTATTTTCAATTTCCTTGCACAGGCATTCATCATGAGACTTTTGGTACCCTTGGAGGAGGGGATTTTAGAACCAGCATTCTTTGGATTAAGTTGGGTGAAAGAGAAAAGAGGGACATCATTTCTGAGTGGGGGCAGGGCCCACCACAATCCCTTCTTTACACATAGTAGGTACTCAATAGATCTTTGTTGGACCTGTGAGTCTTATTTGTATCCTGATTTGCTAATACTAACTCTTTGAGATTTTGTGCTATTTGTTTGCATGTGAATAGCTCAAAACTTGTGGGTTGTAATTAGAACACAGTGTTAATAGTGGATCCCCAATGAGTCTGTTTCTTAGTTTATGTTAGTCTCTTTTCCTCTCGCTTTACCAGATTTGCTTTGGAACATGTGCACCTGTGCCTGTGTTGGGATGTGCTCAGGAAAGAGTAAGAGGTTTGTGTGTGAGAGAGAGTGTGTGTGAAAGAGAATGAGAGAGGTAGAGAGGGAAAATGTGGTGTCTGGCATCTAACCCAGGGCTTCACTTATGCTATCAAAGTGCTACATTTATAGCCTCCAAGCTATATTTACCCTGTCTGAGAGACAATTTTATTTTTCAAAGTACTGGGTATTGAACCAGGAGTGTTCTACCACTGAGCTACATTCCTAGCCTTTTTTATTTAATCAAAACAAATTTATTTGTTCTTTTTAGTTTTATATAACAGTAGAATGTTTTGACATATCATATAAACATGGAGCATAACTTCCCATTCTTGTGGTTGGTTGTACATGATGTGGAATTACACTGGTTGTATATTCATATGTGAACATAGGAAAATTATGTCTGATTCATTCTGTCTTTCCCATTCCCATCCCCACTCCCTTCTTCCCATTCCCCACTGTCCAACCTTCATTTCCCCGAACCCCTCATTGTGAGTCAGCATCCTCATTTGGCTTTGATTTTGGGTAAATCTGTTTATTTCACTTAAATCTGTTTATTTCACTTAGGATGGTAGTCTCAAGTTCTATCCATTTACCCGAAAGTGCCATAATTTCATGCTTCTTTATGGTTGGGTAATATTCCATTGTGTATATGTGCCACAAACTTTTTATTTTGAGACAGGGTCTTGGTAAGTTGCCGAGGCTGGCCTTGAACCTACAATTTTTATGCTTCAGCCTTATTGGGATTACAGGTGTGCACTACTATGCCCAGCATAAGAGGTTTTTTTTTTTTTTTTTTGGGTGGGGAATACCGGGGAATGAACTCAGGGGCACTTGACTACTGAGCCACATCTCTAGCCCTATTTTATATTTTATTGAGAGACAGGGTTTCATTGAGTTGCTTAGTGCCTCATCATTGCTGAGGCTGGCTTTGAACTCAGCGGTCTTCCTGCTTCAGTCTCCTGAGCAGCTGGCAAGAGGTTTTTGGTTTATTTTTTGGTACCAGGGATTGAACCCAAGGGCACTTCCTCCTTGCTAAATTGCTGAGCTAGCTTTGAATTTGCAATCCTCCTGTCTCAGCTTCCCAAACCAATGGGATTGTAAGTACCCAGTTTAGGGATAAATTTTAAAGTATCCAAATGGGATTTAAAGGTATAAATGAGGGGCTGGGAATGTGGCTCAAGCAGTAGCACGCTCGTCTGGCATGCGTGCGGCCCGGGTTCGATTCTCGGCACCACATAAGAACAAAGATGTTGTGTCCACCGAAAACTAAAAGATAAATATTAAAAAATTCTCTCTCTCTCTGTCTCTATCACTCTCTCTTTAAAAAAAATAAAAATAAAGGTATAAATGACATGTAACTACTAGTGTGATTATCTTATTTAAAGAACTTCATCAACTTTTATCAGTTGTCATAGTAACTAAAGGAGCATTGTGAATTCAAGGTTTAAAGAAGCCCTTGAGGGGCTGGGGATATAACTCAGTTGGTAGAGTGCTTGTCTCACAAGCACAAGGCCCTGGGTTCAATCCCCAGCGCGCGCACACACACACACACACACACACACACACAAAAAAAAAAGATTCCTTTGGTCTATAGTAGATTGCTTGACTAGCACGTGCATGCCCTGGGTTCCCTCCTCTGGGTTTGATGCCTAGTACCCACCACACAACCACACACACCAAAGAATTCCTTAGTATATTTTTGTGTATGTCTATTATACTTCTCTTTGGAAGTAAACATTTTCTCAGTTCCTCAGTTTCAAATAATAGTAAATATTCTATTTCAAATGAGAACGACTTACAATATTTTTGTTATTGTTATTATTTCAGACCAAAACCTGGTGCGACTGAACTTGACAATACATCCAGATTCTCTGCAGAAGTGAGACTTTCCAAAGGACCAATGACTCTGTTTCCTGTGTCCTTTCATTTTTTCCTACTCCATAACTATGTCTCGATCCCGCCATGCAAAACCTTCCAAATTGGTCAGAAAGGAAGATTTAACCAAAAAGAAAAACATCCAGCTTAAGAAGACATCCAAGCCAGCCAACAAAAATGTGACATCTGTCAAGACTGTGAGCCTTGGAAAAGTAAAGCAATTCCTTCAAGAAGGAGATGTGAAGAAAAAAACAGATCCTAAACCACCTACGCCTGTCAGAAGCCTTCTGACAAGAGCTGGAGCAGCCCGAATGAATTTGGACAGGACAGAGGTTCTTTTTCAGAACCCGGAGTCCTTAACTTGCAATGGCTTTACAATGGCTCTCCGAAGCACCTCTCTTAGCAGGCGGCTTTCTCAACCCCCAGTGGTTACATCTAAACCCAAGAAAGTTCCACCTTCCAAGAGTTTAGAAAAGCAACATGAGTCTGACTATAAGGTAGTCAATGAGACGGGAGGAAAGTGCTCAGAAAATGATTCGGTCCCCATCCAAGATCAAGATCCCCTCATCCTCCCTGATATAGAGAATCTAATCAGTGTACAACATACATCTTTAATTGAAGGTGAGAGTCAAGAGACAACTCAGTCTTGGTCTCAAGGGATAGAGGATACCAAATTCCATGTACCCGCTCATAGTAGCCCTGCAGCAGGGATCCTTTCTGGGCCGTTGGAAGGGACACATTGTGGTGAAGGACCATTCTCTGAACAGATATCAAATGGTATCAGTAATTCTCCTGGAATGTTTGCTCAGGACACTGTAGGTGCTCCTTTAATCCAAAGATCAGCCCCAGAAGTTACCTCTGAAAGTACCATTCAGTTAGAAGATTTGGGTTCCCAAGTACAATCTCTGAAGCTAACTGATTCTTATCTGGAACCCGTGAAGAGTGAACCTACTTGTTTCCCATCTCCCAGTTTTAATAAGATTATACCTGAATTAGATGTTAGAAATTGCTTGTCTCTTCGTGGGTCTATATATCCCAACACTCTAATAAAACTCCTCTTGGCAGGCTCAGAACCAGAAACCCTTGGTGCTAAACCAGATCATCTAGGGGCCTTCAAATCTACCCTAGATCAAGAGGAAGTTCCTGATACCACCTCTGTCCTAAGACAGGCCTTCAGTGCTATCCCTCATCAATGGGAATTTCCTGGTGCTAACCCAGTTCATGGTGAGGCTCTCGGTGAGACCCCAGACCCACCAGAGAATCCTGGTGCTATTTCGGTCCAAGGAGAAGTCTTTGGTACTATCCCAAACCAACAAGGAATGCATGGTGTGGTTGGGGATGCTGCCCCAGACCTGCCTACTTTTCTTCCTATTGTTCCGAACCCAACTGCTACTTGTAATGCTCCCCTCAACCTCAAATGGCCTGAGCCCCAAAGCGCTGTCCCATATGGGCTTGAGGTCCAGAGTGCTATGCCAGTTTTGCCTTTGGGCTCAGGACACACTCCTCAATTATCATCAAACTCTGAGTTAGGTTCCATACCTCCAGGAACAACTGCAAGCAATGTAGAAAATGAGAAGCACGTTCCAAGAAGCCTTCTGCCAGCTCACACTCAGGGGTTCACTTCCACCCCTGTTTCACTGGGTGTGACCCCAGTCTCCCAAGCCAATCCCGGTATATCAGAAGGAGGAAATTCCCAGGTTAGCATGACCAGCTTGGCTGATGTTAACACCACA
This sequence comes from Spermophilus citellus, assembly GCF_964194105.1. NCBI lineage: Eukaryota > Metazoa > Chordata > Mammalia > Rodentia > Sciuridae > Spermophilus > Spermophilus citellus. Next base: position 42,881,185 of record NC_138195.1, read on the forward strand.
GGGACATCTGTGCCAGTGTCAGTTGCCAATACCACCTCTTCTCCCTCTACCACCTTGCTACCAACTTCGGAAAGAAAGAAACGAAAGCGATGTGGGGTCTGTGAGCCCTGCCAACAGAAAGACAACTGTGGCGAATGTACTTACTGCAAGAACAGAAAGAATAGCCATCAGATCTGCAAGAAGAGGAAATGCGAGGAGCTGAAAAAGAAGCCATCTGTGGCTTTGGAGGTAAGCAAAGGGTCAAAGGCCTGGGAGACAACTGCAATGTGGGTATAATGATCTGTGCAGAGATGATTTGTTTCAGTCCTATATCATCGTACTTTGGTGAAATGTTGGCTTTATCTGTAAGAATTTGTGGGTCTACTTGAAGATTGTCTTGTGCTCTGATGCCTTTGCTTGCCTTTTTTTTTTAAAAAAAAAAACTGTTATTTTTTGGTACTGGGGATTGAACCCAGAGGCACTTTACCACTGAGCCACATCTCCAGCCCTCTGTGTTATTTATTTATTTATTTTTTGGTACTGGGGATTGAACTTGGGGTGTACCCACCCACTGAGCCACACCCCCAGCCCTATTTTACATTTTATTTAGAGACAGGGTCTCACTGAGTTGCTTAGCATTAACGCTTTGCTGGCTTTGAACTCTACATCCTCCTGCCTCAACCTCCCAAGCCACTGGGATTAGAGGTGTGCACCATCATGCCTAGCAGTATTTTTAATTTTGATATAGGTGTCTCACTTTGTTGCTTAGGGCCTTGATTAGTTGCTGAGACTGGCCTTGAATTTGGAAACCTCCTGCCTCTGGAGCCACTGGAATTATAGGTGTGTGCCACTGCACCTGGCCTTAGGTCGCTTTTAGAAGTTGTCACAGAAAACTAGAACATAGAGTTTTCCATTATAGGATTTGATAGAGACATAGGGAAATTGCATGAAGTTTGGATTGGCTAAAATTTCTACTCTGCCTCATTTTGGCTAATGGACGTCTTTTTTTGGAAGTTACAGGACTAAAATATAAGAGTGGAACAAATTCATTAACTCCCTAACTCCCTTGAAGCCCAGAAAAATCCAAGAAGTTAAAAAAAATAAATATATTTTTTAGTTTAGATGAGCACAATACCTTTCTTTCTTTCTTTCTTTTTTAATATCTTTATTTTATTTTATGTGGTACTGAGGATTGAACCCAGTTCTTCACGCATGCCAGGCGAGCGTGCTGCCACTTGAGCCACATCCCCAGCCCCAAATACCTTTCTTTTATTAATTTTTTTTTTTTAATGTGGTGCCGGGGATCGAACCCAGTGCCTCATGACAATCCTGCCTAAATAAGTTAAAATTTTTTGCTTTTGAAAGAGTTAAAAGTGGGGCTGGGGCTGGGGCTCAGAGGTAGAGAGCTTACCTAGCAAATGTGAGGTGCTGGGTTCGATTCGATCCTCAGCACCACATAAAAATAAATAAATAAGGGGCTGGGGATGTGGCTCAAGTGGTAGCGCGCTCGCCTGGCATGCGTGCAGCCCGGGTTCGATTCTCAGCACCACATACCAACAAAGATGTTGTGTCCGCCGATAACTAAAAAATAAATATTAAAAAAAAAATTCTCTCTCTTTCTCTCTCTCCCTCTCTCACTCTCTCTTTAAAAAAAATAGAAAAATAAAATAAAATAAAGATATTTTGTCCAACTACAACTAAAAAATGTTAAAAAAGAAAGAAAGAAAGAATTCATACTTTTGCATACTTATGCTACAAACTTTGGAGGCGTTTCAATAAAACAGCTTTCATCTCAATCTTTAGGGGGTGACTTCTACCTGTTCTGCTTATTTCAAGGGGGTTTTAGTGATTAATGAAAATAGTTTGTAAACTTCAGTATGACACAAATATTAAGTCTTAGTACAAAAGTTTATGAACCTATAATAGTAAAAGTATCATTTAATTTAGAATTTACTTAAAAGATTTTTATAGAGCTTGGCTAAAACTCAAAACTACTGCTTATCACATTTTGGGGGGCAATTGAACTGAGGGGTGCTTTTATTGTTTTTTATTTTGAGAGAAGGGTCTCCTTAAGTTACTGAGGCTGATGTCCAATTTGCCATTCTCCTGCTTCAGTGGGATTACAGACATGCACTTCTATGCCTGTCTTGCCTCTCACATTTTTTTTGTTTGGTGGGGGGGACACCAGGGATTCAACCCAGGGACTCTCTAACTACTGATCCACATCCCTAACCCTTTTTATTTTTTAAAACACAACTGTGGGGGTGGGGCAAGGTTGTGGCTCAGTGGTAGGGCACTTGCCTCAAACTTGTGAGGTACTGGATTTGATCCTGAGCACCACACAAAAATAAATAAATAAAATAGAGGTATCTTGTTTGTCTACAACTAAAAAAAAAAAAAACCACAAAACATACCTGTCAGGCTGGGAATGTGGCTCAGTGGTAGAGTGTGCTTGCTTAGCATACATGAAACACGGGTTCTATTCTCAGAACCACATATAAATAATTGAATAAAATAAAGGTTCATCAACAACTGAAAAAATATTATATATGCTGTGCATGGTGGCACATGCACCTGTAATCGCAGTGGCTTTGGAGGCTGAGATGGGAGGATTGTGAGTTCAAAGCCAGCCTCAGTGGGCTGGGTTTGTGGCCCAGTGATAGAGTCCTCACCTAGAATGCTTGAGGCACTCAGCACCACATAAATGTAAAATAGATAATTGTGCCCACTTAAAAAACCAAAATAAATAAATAAATATTTGGCGGGGGGGGGGGGGAGAAGAAAAGCCAGCCTCAGTAAAGGCAAGGCACTAAGCAACTCAGACCCTGTCTCTAAATCAAAATAGAAAATAGGGCTGGAATGTGGCTCAGTGGTGGAGTGCCCCCGAAAATCTACATACTTTTTATATAATATATACATTTTATATATAAAAATTTTAAAAATAAATTAAAAGACAGCTGCAAGTGACTAAAGAGGCAGGAGGAACACAAGATTTAGGTCAACCTCAGCACCTTACCAAGACCCTGTTACAAAAAAAAAAAAGAAGAAAAAAAAAAAGAGAAGAAAGATCTGCCATCATATATAACAAATTAGAATAAATAAATAATTTAGTAAAAAAAAAGAAAGAGATGAGGTTGTAGCTCTCAGTGATAAAATGGCTCTTCGTTCAATCCTCTGTACCAAAAATAAAATAAAACAATTGTGAAGAATGGGACTTTATGATTTATTTATTTTTTTGGGGGGAGATGTGAGTGAGCTATGTCCTTGAGTCCTTTTAATTTTTTATTTTGAGACAGGGTCTCCCTAAATTGTTCAGGGCCTTGCTAAATTGATGAGACTGGCCTCAATTTGTGATCCTTTTCAGCCTCCCTAATCACTTGGATTATTGGTGTTAGCACCACCCAGTGGGCTTTATGATTTTTAAATCACATGAGGTTATGTTCATTTTGTCTACTATAAATGCAGGTTTATAGGGGGAGTTGATTTAAAAGCATTTTTTTTTTTAAAGAGAGCGTGAGAGAGGAGAGAGAGAGAGAATTTTTTTTTTTAATATTTATTTTTTAGTTCTCGGCGGACACAACATCTTTGTTGGTATGTGGTGCTGAGGATCGAACCCGAGCCACACGCATGCCAGGCAAGCGCGCTACCACTTGAGCCACATCCCCAGCCCTTAAAAGCATTTCTGAACTTTAATTCAATCATTTTTCTATTTCTTTCTTGATTTGACTTTTTTTTTTTTTTTTTTTTTTTTGGTATTGAACCCAGAGGCACTCAACCACTGAGCCATATCCCCAGCTGGATTTTTTATTTAATTTAGAGACAGGGTCTCACTGAGTTGCTTAGCACCTCTCTGTTGCTGAGGCTGGCTTTGATCCTCTTGTTTCAGCCTCCTGAGCTGCTGCGATTACAGGTGTGTGCCACCATGTCTGGCTATTGACTTAAAATTCTATTTACTTGTTTGTTTATTGAGTTCTTGGTACTAGGGATCGAACCAGGAGCAATCTAACATAGAGCTATATCCTCCTCATCCCTTTTTATTTTTTATTTATTTATTTTTTAAAAAATATTTATTTATTTATATATTTAGTTAGTTTTCGGCAGACACAACATCTTTGTTTGTATGTGGTGCTGAGGATCGAACCCAGGCCGCACGCATGCCAGGTGAGCGCGCTACCACTTGAGCCACATCCCCAGCCCCTTTATTTTTTATTTTAAGATAGGGTCCCACTAAATTAGTGAGACTGGCCTCAGATTTGCAATCCTCCTTCTCCAGAATAGCTGAGATTACAGATGTGCACCACTGTGTTGGCTTGATTTAAAATTTTAGTCCAAAATGCTGATTTCTTATTTTACTAAGTCTTTGCAAACAAGAGCCCAGATGTTTTTTTTTGGGGGGGGCTGGGGATGTGGCTCAAGCGGTAGCGCGCTCGCCTGGCATGCGTGCGGCCCGGGTTCGATCCTCAGCACCACATACAAACAAAGATGTTGTGTCCGCCGAAAACTAAAAAATAATAAATATTAAAAAAATTCTCTCTGTATCTCTCTCTCTCTCTCTCTCTCTCTCTCTCTCTCTCCTCTTAAAAAAAAAAAAAAAAAAGCCCAGATGTTTAACCAATCCTAGATCAATGAGCATTTAAAGTGTTTCTAAAATATTTTGTTATTACAAACCTTATTGTAATGAGTAATCTTTCTTTATATAAGTCATTTCACACATGTGGGAATAGAACAAATAAGACTGGTTACCAAATGGTTTACAAATATCTAAGACTCAGTAGCAATATTAATATCTCTTCCAGAGAGACCTCCCTTGTAAACTACTGATGAGTAGCATTGCTAATTGACACTGTACCAAAAACAACATCTCTAATACATATAAGCACTTTAGTTCTCTTCTTTCCCAAACCTGCTTCTCCTCTTATGTTGGCTTCAATGGCTTACCATATACATGGTCACCCAGAATAGAAAAGTCAGTGAGCTCTGATGCCTTCCTCTCTCACCCTTCTACATTCTTTAATTTTATAAGATGTGAGCCCACCATCCTTTGTATTTTCTTGGCCACTAGTTGAGTTTTTTTGTTTTGTTTTTAATCTGTTGTTAATACAATTACAGAATTCAGTTTATTGTCAACAGTGCTTATTGCCTTCTGGGCTATGCACGGAAGATAGTCAGGAGTGTACCAGCTAGCAGGGAAGTTAAGAAATCAAGCAAGGGGCTGGGGATGTGGCTCAAGCGGTAGTACGCTCACCTGGCATGCGTGCGGCCCGGGTTGGATCCTCAGCACCACATACCAACAAAGATGTTGTGTCCGCCAAAAACTAAAAAAAAAAAAGATATTAAAATTAAAAAAAAAAAAAAGAAATCAAGCAAGGCTGCCTTACTATCTCCTTCCTAAATACATTTAGTGTTCTGCATATGGGTTGTATTTCTGTCAAAATAAAACAAAGGGCTGGGGTTATAGCTCAGTGGTAGAGAGCTCCACTGGTATGCATGAGGCACTTGGTTGGATCCTCTGCACCACATATAAATAAAAAATAAAGACTTTGTTTACCAAAAACTAAAAAATCAATCAATCAAACAAAACAAACAAAATAAATTAGAGACAAAGTTTCAAAGCATTTAAATTATACATAAAGTCTCAATGTATTAGCATGGAATATTACAGGTGTGTGGGATCACACACCTGTAATCCCATCTACTTAGGAAACTGAGGCAAGAGGATCCAAAGTTTGAGGCCAGCCACCGCAATTTAGCAAGAGGCTGTCTCAATAAAATTTAAAAAGGACTGTGGTTGTGGCTCATTGTACAAGTACACCTGAATTCCATCCTCAGTACCAACACAAAAAATTAAACAAAACCAGGCTCTATTCCCATGTCATAGTCATCTTGCTTTTTCTATCTGACAACCCCACTCTCCCCCGTCACTCTCACCCCTTACTCTGTCAAAACTGTATGTGTGTGTTACCCAGGCTAAGTACCAGCTGACTTTTTTTCTCCTAAGTGCCTGTCTCCTTTAGCACAGTAAAAAATGCTCAATAAATACTTGTTGGGAATATGAAAAGAGAATATATTTGTAATTCAATCAGTTTTATAAATTTATATCTTTTATAAATTTAGATCTTGAGTGGTTTGTTGTTGTGCTGGCGGTACTGGGGATTGAAGCCAGAGGTGCTTTACCCCTGAGCTAATCCTTTTTTCTAACTTTTCTCTCTCTTTCTTTCTTTCTTTCTTTTTTTTTTTTTTTTAAGTGTTTTAGTTTTCAGTGGACACAATATCTTTATTTTATTTGTATGTGGTGCTGAGGATCGAACCCAGCGCCCCGCGCATGTCAGGCGAGCACTCTACTACTTGAGCCACATCCCCGGCCCAACTTTTCTCTTTTTGAGATAGGGTAACTTATTTACCCAGGCTGGCCTCAAACTATTGATCATCTTGCCTTGTTTTCCAGATTCCTGGGATTTCAGATGTGCATCACTGTACCCAGATGGTTTTCAATTTTTTATTTTTGTGATGCTGGGGGTCGAATTCAAGGCATCCTGTGTTAGAGGCAAGCACTCCACCATGAAGCTTCATCCCCAGCCCGTGGCATACCTTTTTGTTTTCTTTGTCGTACTAGGGATTGAATCTAGGGGCATTTATCATTAAGGTACATTCCCAGGCCTCTTTTTGTTTGTTATATATATATTTTAAATTTATTATTATTTTTAAAATTTGTTCAATACATGACAGTAGAATGCATTTTGACATATTGTACATAAATGAAGCACAACTTCTTCCTCTGGCTGTACATGGTGTAGAGTCACACTGGTAGTGTAATCATACATATATATAGGGTAATAATGTCCATCTCATTTCCCCATACTCCCACCCACACCCTCCCACCCCACCCCTCTCCTCACTCCCCCTGCACAATCTAAAGTTCCTTTATTCTTGCTTACCTCCTGCCTTTTTTCTTTATTTAGATTAATGAGATGGAGTCTTGGTAAGTTGCTTTGGGCCTCACTAAGTTTCTGAGGCTGGCCTTAGATTTGTAATCCTCCTGAGTCACTGGGATTACAGGCATGAGCCATCACACCTGACACTTTCCATATTTTTTATTGGTAAATTATAATTATACATAATGGTGGTATTTGTTGTTACATATTTTACATGCACACGGTATAAAAATATAATTTGGTCAATAACATTCTCCAATATTTCTCCTTTTCTTCTCCTATGGTCCTTCTCCTCCCTATGGTCCCTTTTCCTCTACTATACTGATCTCCCTTCAATTTTCATGAGATCTCTCTGACTTTTCCTTTTTCTTCTTCAGTTCCACATATGAGAAAAGAAACATACAGCCCTTCAGTTTGGCTTATTTCATTTAACATAATGGTCTCTGGTTTCATTTCTTTTTCTGCAAATGACATAATTTAATTCTTTTTTTTTTTAAAGAGAGGGTGATAGAGGGAGAGAGAGAGAGAGAGAGAATTTTTTAATATTTATTTTTTAGTTCTCGGCGGACACAACATCTTTGTTGGTATGTGGTGCTGAGGATCCAACCTGGGCCACACGCATGCCAGGCGAGCGTGCTACCGCTTGAGCCACATCACCAGCCCCTATTTTATTTATTTTTATATAGTGCTGAGGATAGAACTCAGTAGCTTGCTCGTGGCAGGCGAATGTTGTACTGCTGAGCCACAATCCCAGCCCCACTTTTTTATTTTTTATTTTGAGACAGGGTCTTGCCAAGTTGCTGAGGCTGAATTCTCCTAGCCTCCCAAGATGCTGAGATTACAGATGTGTGTCACCACACTCAGGGTAAATACCTTTTTAATTTTTTTTTTTTTTACCCATTTTGAGTAAGTGCTTTACCAGTGGGCTCTACCTCTATACTTTACTAATTTCCAAATTCCTTGTGCTTGAGATAGAGACTTTGTAAATCTTTTTTTTTTTTTTTTTTTTGTATCAGGGATTAAACCTAAGGGAGTGTGACCACTGAGCTTCATTCATCCCCAGCCTTTTTTATATTTTATTTAGAGGAAGGGTCTCTGAGTTGCTGAGGCTCGCTGGCTTTGCACTTGAGATCCTCCTGCCTCAACCTCCCAAACCACTGGGATTATAGGTGTGTGCTACCCAGCCTGGCCTGCCTTTGGTTTTTTGGGATTGGCTTATTTTGCTTAGCATGGTATCCTCCAGCTCCATTCATTTACTAGGAAATGCCATAATTTCATTCTCTTCTAAGGCTGTGTAGAATTACATGAGAGAGAGAGAGAAAAAACATATATATACATATTATATCTATCTCACATTTTCTTTATCCATTCAAGAACACCTAGGTTGGTTTCAGTTTAGCTATTGTTAGTTAGTTGAGCTGCTATAAAACACTGATGTGGCTGTATGTATGTATGTATGTATGTATGTAGTATGCTGATTTTAAGTCATTTGAGTATAAACCAAGGAATGGAATAGCTGGGTCAAATGGTGATTCCATTCCAAGTTTTCTGAGGAATTTTCATACTGTTTCCATAATGGTAGAAAATTTTTCCCCCCTCTAACATTCTCTACCCTATTTGATTTTTTAATCGATGATTCTTTATTTCCATCATTTCTTCCCACTCTAATAATTAGCTTATACCTCTAAGGGAGAGCTTTTTCATTTTATTTACTATTTATCTTTCAGGATAAACTCATGGATTTTTATTATATTCAATGGATTATAATCCTTTATTAAGTTTTGTTGTTGTTGTTCCTGGGAATTGAACCCAGGGCACTATTCATTCCCAGAACTTTTTTTGAGACAAGGGCTCACTACTTTGCTTAGGGCCTGGCTAAATTGCTGCGGCTGGTCAGAATTTGGGCTCCTCCTGCCTTAGCCTTTCTTTCCATTTGCTGGGATTACAGGTGTACACCACTGTGTTCTGCCTTAGAGATTAAATATAATTATTAGAGTTGGAAGAAATGATGGAAATAAATAATTATCAGATGAAAAATCATTGCACAAAAATCATTAATGTTGCTTAAACTAGGGAGTGGAAGTTTGTGGACTAACAATATATTTATGAAGTCTCAATACCAGACGCCTCCAGCATCCTAATTATTTAATCTGATGCTCAGAAATTGCATATTTGACCAGAGAGCACCTTCAACATTCTTTGAGTAATTCTTTCCTTTCTCAGACAAGAGTTCTTTCTGTTGAATGTGTTTGTTTACTTTCTGTACTGTCCCAAACCTGGGAATTGAACCCAGGATTGAACCCAGGATTGAACCCAGGGCACTGTACTACTGAGCTGTATCTCCCACCCTTTTTAAATTTATTTTGAGACAAGGTCTCACTAAATTTCTCAGACTGGCTTCAAATTTAGGGTTTTCTTGTCCAGTCTTCCAAGTCGTTGCTGAATTTACAGGCATGCATTATTACTACACCCATTTTTTTTATGGTTTATTTTGCTTAGTGTTCTTTATAAGACTCATCAGTAATATTGCTTACACTTATTCTTTGTCATTGCAGTAGAGTATGCCATCATATGTATAACAAATAATTTATGACTTCTGTTAATGAGGAGTAGTGCTTGTATGAACACTGAACATGTCCTTTGGTGAATATATGTATATATTGGGGCTGGGGATGTGGCTCAAGCAGTAGCGAGCCCGCCCGCCTGGAATGCGTGCGGCCCGGGTTCGATCCTCCAGCACCACATACAAAGATGTTGTGTCCGCCAATAACTAATAAATAAATAAATATTTTAAAAAAAATGTATATATTGAGTTTAATCCTGAGAATGGCATTGCTGGATCATAAAATATGCATATGTTTAGTTTTCCTAAATTTTACCAAGTAATTGTAGTCAGGTGTGTGGCCCACACCTATAATCCCAGTGACTGTGGATGTAGAGATAATCGATTCATAAATTCAAGGCCATCTAGACAATTTAGCAAGACCCTGTTCCAAAGAATAAAAAGGGCTGGGTGTGTCACTCAGTGGTACAGTTCCCCAGGTTGAATTCACAAAAATTAAAATTTAAAAAATGAAAACATCAAGTAACTATGATTTTTCCAATTAGAACTTCCTTTAGGGGCTGGAAATATGGATCAGTGGTAGAATATGTGCTTAGCATACTTAAGGACCTGGATTCAATCCCTACAAACAATAAAAAACAAAAGCTGAGCACAAAAATAATAAATAAACAAACAAAGGGCTGGGGATTTGGCTCAAGCAGTAGCGCGCTCACCTGGCATGCATGCGGCCTGGGTTCGATCCTCAGCACCACATACAAACAAAGATGTTGTGTCCGCGGAGAACTAAAAATAAATAAATAAATATAAAAAAAAATCAACAAAAAAACCAAACAAAAACAAAAGTAAAAACCTGCTGGATTTTGTTTATGACATGTTCAATGTATGGATTTGCTTGGAGAGATCAGTTTTGTTTGGATACAAAGCTTCTAGTTCATGACCATTGTACCTCTTTATGTTACTTTCTTGTGTGTGTGTGTGTGTGTGTGTGTGTGTTATTGGGTATTAAAGGCAGGGCTTTGTGCATACTAGGCAAAGGATCTACCTCATATCTACACCCTTACTGTCCCTTTTTATGTAAGGCTTATGGAATTCTTTTTTGAGGGAATGTTTTCAATCATATTTTGTAGTTTTCAATATATACTTATTTCATTATTCACTTCCACAATCCTCTTCCCCATGCTAGGAACAGAACTCAGGGCCTCACATGTGCCAAAGTGCTCTACCAGCAAGCCACATCCCAGCCCTTATTTAAACTTGTTTATTCCTGAGTATTTCATATTTTTTGGTGTTACTCATGGTTGAAGACCATTTAATTTGTTTCCTTTTTTTTTTAATTTTTTTTTATTTTTTAGTTTTCAGTGGACACAACATCTTTGTTTGTATGTGGTGCTGAGGATCGAACCCGGGCCGCACGCATGCCAGGCGAGCGCGCTACCGCTTGAGCCACATCCCCAGCCCTTAATTTGTTTCCTTGAAATATATATTTTAAAAATTTTTTTAGTTGTAGTTGGACACAATGCCCTTATTTTATTTATTGTTAAGTGGTGCTGAGGATCAAACCCAGCGCCTCGCACATGCTAGGCCAGCGCTCTACCTCTGAGCCACAACCCCAGCCCCGGTTTCTTGAAATATTGGCAAGCAAATATATTTGCTTGTTTATTTTGTACTGAGGATCTAACCGAGGTATATATTTACTACTAAGCAATATCCCCAGCCCCATTTATTTATTTATCTATACGTTTATATTTATTTTGAAAAAGTGTCTGGCTAAATTGCTGGGGGGGGTGTCTCACTTAATTTTTGAGGCTGGCTTTGAACTTGGGATCCTCCTGCCTCAGCTTCTCCAGTTGCTAGGATTACAAGTCTGTACCAACACGCTTGGCTACAATTTCTTTTAATTGTACAATAAGGTTTCAGACTTTCCAGAGATACTTTTAAGTCAAGAAAAAAAATTATTCAATTTTTTTTGTCATGCTTAACTCAGCTTAACTTTCCCTTTGTATCTCAAAAATATAGGTAATTCAAATGAATACTTTCTCCCTGTAAAAAATCCTATAAGTCTATCTCCCCCTTGTTTTTCCCTTTCGGTGCTTGAGATTGAACCAAGGTGCTCTTTACTGCTGAGTTACATCTCCAGCACTTTTTTTTTTTTTTTTTTAATATTTTGAGACAGAAATCTCCCTAAGTTGCTAGAGATGGCCTTCAACTTGCAATCCTCCTGCCTCAGAGTCCTATTAAGATTACAGGCCAAAACCACTGAGCTCAGCTGACTTTTATCACTTCTGTATTTATCTAGCAATTTGCTTTTGGCTAGAACATTCCTCATGTATAGTTGTAACTTAACATTTTGAGACATGCAATACTGTATTTATTAAACAGCTATAGAAGTATTTTAAAACGATAAGTGAAGGCTTTTATTTTTTCCCTATACTGGGGATTAAAGTTGGCTTCACACATGCTAGGCAAACACTCTACCTCTGGACTACATATCCAGCCTAGTACAGAATTTATGGACATAGAGCAGGGATTTGGCTTACTACGTTTTTGCAAGTAATTTTTATTGTGTATAAAAGCTAACAAAACCAAAATGCATTGTTTGTACAGTGTGTTTCTACATAGGCTATAGAGGGTGTGGTCTTTAGTTATGTCTCTAGCTAGTTCATTTTGGTATGGTATCATGTATTTAATTAACATTAATTGAGTGACTAGACAGAGCAGATTGTGAATTGATCTAGCCAGAGTGTAATAATCTGTTACATTTATTTACTCTAGCTAGTGTGGGTTCCCTCTTCAAAATGTCAAGTTATATTATGTTTGGTTAGACTAAATAGGAGTATATTATATAACACTCTAAAGTGTGCTGTGTTTGGGGCTGGGGATGTGGCTCAAGCGGTATCGCGCTCGCCTGGCATGCATGTGGCCCAGGTTCGATCCTCAGTACCACATACAAAACAAAGATGTGTGTCCGCCGAAAACTAAAAAATAAAAAAATATTAAAAAAAGGAAAGAAACCATTGTAATTTCAACAAATAAAAAAAATAAAGTGTGCTGTGTTCAAAACCATGCTATCATTTTTTTTTTTTAAGTATTGGGGATTGAAATCAGGGGCATGCTGGGCATGGCAGCATATGCCTGCAATCCCAGTGATTTGGAAAGCTGAAACAAGGGGATTGCAAGTTCAAAGCCAGCCTCAGTGATTTTTAGCTAGGCCCTAAGCAATTTAGTGAGTCACTATCTTAAAATAAAAAGGACCGGGAATGTGGCTCAGTGGTTAAGCGTCCCTGGGTTCAGTTCAAAAAGAAAAAAGAAAGAAATGAGGGGCATGCTACCACTGAGCTGCATCCCTATCCCTTTTTATTTTTATTTTGACAGAGTCTAAGAACTTGTGCCACTTGGCCTGGAACTTGTGCCACTTGGGCCCATGCTATCTTCTTCTTCTTCTTCTTTTTTTTTTTTTTTTTAAAGAGAGAGAGAGAGGAGAGAGAAAGAGAGAGAGAAATTTTAATATTTATTTTTTATTTTTTCGGCGGACACAACATCTTTGTTTGTATGTGGTGTTGAGGATCGAACCCGGGCCGCACGCATGTCAGGCGAGTGCGCTACTGCTTGCGCCACATCCCCAGCCCCCATGCTATCTTCTTAAGATAGGCAAATTCTACTGGAAAAAAGAGTGTTACCTACACAGATTATATTTGAAAAGCTAATAATTAAGGAGTGCTAAATGACACAAATTAATCCACTACCTGTATAGTATTATAGGGTTCTTTCCGGGTGATAACAGTCTAGTTTCAGAGATGTCATTCAGAATTGCTTGACACTCCTTTTATTTTTATCTTATCATTTCTGGTGGGAGTTTGAGCTGGGTCTAGTCTCACTTGGCCATTGCTTTTCTCAGTTTTAAAACAGCTGGATCTTATTTCGGGATGTGTTGCATATGGCATATGGAACAAATTTTTTGCTACCAACTCCTTCAATTGAGGGCAGATGTTATATGTCCTTAAATATGCCTTTAAGGAATCTCTTTGTATCACACTGAGACTTCAGTAGCATACTGCCTCCCAAGAACTAGATGGAAATAGAAGAAAAATCTTTGGTGTCTAGTGTACTTATGTTCATAAACCCTGAATACCTCAACAAAATTATGCTGATATTGATTGATTGTTATTTGTAGTTGTTAACTTCTGGAATTATGATTCCACTATGATTCAAGTCTTACCTTGCCATTTTGTTTTTATCATCTTATGTATAAGAAAACTGTGCAAAACTAGCAAACATTGTAATCTATCATCAGTATCATCCATGCTAAGCTATTATATAATAGGAAGCACTAATAGGGTACATGTTTATTTTTCTACAGAAAACAACTCCCATGGGCTGGGGATGTGGCTCAAGCGGTAGCGCGTTCGCCTGGCATGCGTGCGGCCCGGGTTCGATCCTCAGCACCACATACCAACAAAGATGTTGTGTCTGCCGAGAACTAAAAAATAAATATTAAAAATTCTCTCTCTCTCTCTCACTCTCTCTCCTCTCTCACTCTCTCTTAAAAAAAAAAAAAAAAAAGAAAACAACTCCCAATCTCTTTTACTGATCAACATCTTTGTTCTATTTCAGAATAGTTGTTGCAGAGTTGATGGTACCAGCCAGGTGTCATGGTGCCTGGCTATAATCTCAGGATCCCTGAGGCTACAGCAGGAGGAAGATTGTAAATTTTAAGTCCATCCTGAGCAACTTAATGAGACTTTCAGGAACTTTGTGGGACCCTGTCTCAAAATAAAAAAAGGACTGGGGATGTACCTCATTGGTAAAGTGGCCCTGGGTTCAATCCCCAGTACCAAAAAATAAAAATGTGGGGTTATCAGGTGGGCACCATGGCCCACACCTGTAATCCCAGTGGCTCCAGAGGCTGAGACAGGAGGATCCGGAGTTCAAAGCCAGCCTCAGCAAAAGCAAGGCACTAAGCAGCTCAGTGAGACCCTATCTCTAAACAAAATACAAAATAGGGCTGGGGATGTGGCTTACTGGCCGAGTGTCCCTGAGTTCAATCCCTGGTACAAAAGAAAAAAAAAACAGTTTGTGCAAATGAAGTAGGAGTTTTCTTTTGTTTCCATCACTTAATGTATCATCACTATTTTGTCACATAGTATGAAATTTGTATTTTCTTTTATTTAAAGTAAGGGTATTGCTGCAATTTTCCATTGTTCAGATTTTCCTAAAAGTCTTGGACTCAAACAACATAAAGGGTGTTTAAATGCCTGCAAAATATCTATTTAAGTAAATGAACATCATTCTTTTTTTGTGGCTGAATGATTCCCTTCAGTTTCTTACCATTTTTCAGTTTTCTATAGCATAGTGAACTTTTTTCCACATTGTTTGTTTTCTTGCGGTGCATTCAATGGGTTTTTTCAAGGCCTAAATGTTAACCACCAACATATTTAATATCTTGCTGATGACTTAATGACTAATGATTTCTAATTCTTTACCACTTCTGGAAATGTGAAGTTTAACTAAAGGTATTCTTTGGATAGCCACGTCAATATCTTTCTTCCCAAATAAGAAACTGTAGTCTCAGCCCAAGGCACCTGTTTTTTTTTTTTTTTTTTTTTTAAAGAATTTTAATATTTATTTTTTAGTTTTCAGCGGACACAACATCTTTGTTTGTATGTGGTGCTGAGGATCGAACCTGGGCCGCACGCATGCCAGGCGAGCGCGCTACCTCTTGAGCCACATCCCCAGCCCAAGGCACCTGTTTTTTACCTAGCAACTCAGGAGACTGAGGCAAGAGGACTGGAAGTTCAGGCAAGTCTCTGTAATTTACTGAGACACTCAGTAATTTAGGGAGACCATGTCTCAAAAACTAAAAAGGACTGGAGGTGTAGATGTTGGTAAGGAACTCTTGATTTCAATCCTCATTACTAAAAACAAACAACAACAAAAGGAAGATAAAAGCAACTCTGTAGTTGTTGTCTTTTTGAATCTTATGAAAGCCAGGTACCCGCCTGTAATCCCAATGGCTTGGGAGGCTGAGGCAGGAGGATCACAAGCCTAAGCAACTTGGCTTAGTGGTAGAACATCCTTAAGTTCAATCCATGGTACCAAACAAACACCATGGTAACAAACAAACACCGCACCACACACACATCTTACCAAAGCCCTTACAAAGGTGATTAAGCTAGCATTTCAGTAAATCTAACTAATGACTGGATATTAGCCAGATCAGATTAGGTATTTGGTATATTTTTAGCTACCATGGAAAATCAGAATTTGAAAATGACTAGTACTATATTAGTGCTTTAGTACTGCTAAACTTGCCACATGTTTTTGTTCGGTTCCAAGAATTCCTAGGACTAACTCGATCCTAGTGTAAATGACACCAGCACCAATCTTTCACATGGTGTTTTGGAAATCATAAAAACACAACTTCACACAACTCCAGCAGGGGCACATGCCTGTAGTCCCAACTACTTAGGAGGCTGACACAGGATCCAGATGATGAGGGCAGTGAAACTCCTGACTCTCCTATTCCCTCAACAAACAAAAATAGGAACAAAAGCAACCACATTAAAGGTGCTGGATCTGGACAGACTTCAATGTCCATACCACTGCCTCAAAACTATGAAAAGGGGCTGGGCTGTAGCTCAGTGGTAGAGCACTTGCCTATCACATGTGAGGCACTGGGTTCGATCCTCACCAACATATAAAAACAAAGGTATTAGAAAAGGAAAAAAAAAACTACATGGAAAAAAATTCCTTTTTGAACTGGGGATTGAACCCAGGAATGCTTGACTGCTGGGCCAAGTTCCCAAGCCCCCCTCCCCCCTTTTTTTTTTCTTTTTGGTACCAGGCATTGAGCCCAGGGAGACTTGATTGAAAAATATTTATTTTTCAATTGTAGTTGGACACAATACCTTTATTTATTTTTATGTGGTTGTGAGGATTGAACCCAGGGCCTCGCACGTGCCAGGCGAGCACTCTGCCGCTGAGCCACAACCCTAGCCTCTTTATTTATTGATTGATTTTTAAAAATACTTTTTAAGTTGTGGATGGACCTTTATTTTATTCGTTTATTTATATGCAGTGCTGAGAATCAAACCCAGTGCCTCACACATGCAAAGCAAGTGCTTTACCACAGAGTCACAGCCCCAGGCCTGGTTTTTTATTTTGTATTTTGAGACAGGTTTTCCCTAAGTTGCTTAGGGTCTCACTAAATTGCTGAGACTGTCCTTGAACTTGTGATCCTCTTGTCTCATTCTTCAGGTGTGCACCTTGGGGTCCAAATGCAATAAATTGTAGTATGCATTTTCCTGGAGAGATGTTGGTCCATAGTTCTTATTAGGTTTCAGAGAAATATAAATCATATTCCCCACTCCCCAAAGTGAAAGAACCATGCATGGGGCTTTCTTCAGCCTTTAATGGAATACAGTTGTCAACTGCTTTGGCTGGGATGTAGCTCATTGGTAGGAGCTACATGTGGAAGGCTCTGGTGTTGCATCCCTAGCAGCAAAAAACAAACAAAAAAAGAGCACTGACAACTATTTTGTGTTTAAGGGAAAAACAGTGACAGTTCAGCCTTCCCCCCTGTGGTATCCTTGTGAGATGGACCTACTTGTACCATTGAGAACGTCCTATTGTGAAGCAGGGGTGAGCTAAGGAAGGAGCAGAGATGATGTGTAAGAGAATCTGCTGCTGAATCTGCTACATGGTAGTTGCTTAAAATGCTGATAATATCCTTGAAGAGATTTGTGTATTCATCTCATTACTTTCACCTGTTTTTCCCTCTTGCCACCTTATTCATGCTATTTAGAGGAAAATAACTGAAGTCCTCAAAAGTATCCAGGATACACCATTTCTTAGTAATCTACTGAGCATTTTTCCTGCAGATGTTGGAGGCTTAGGATACAATATGAATGAATTGGTTTTCTGTTCCCATGTGATTCAGAATTATAGTTGTGGTTTCTAGTAAGAGGACCATGTCCCAGTTGTTTTCTTGTTCTTATGTAATGAGAGGGTTTTGGTGTTTCTGGTGTGTTCTACACATTTACACTATAGAGCTTATTTGTATATCATATTTCATACACAGTACCATTTTGTGGTGAGTTTTCTGTTACAGAGCAAATGTTGGGTCAAGGCAGGAGGAAATAGGAGTACAATATAGTAGACGGCCACAGTTTATCCAAGCTGTGGGATTTCTGGTAGAATGGATACAGGTTAGATTTAGAGACAAGTTTGTTTGTGCATGTGTAATTTGTCTTAAGAGTTAATAAAGCTCAGAGGCTGAGGCCGGAGTATATCAAGTTTGAGGCCAGCCTCAACAATGTAGTGAGATCCTGTCTGGGGAAAAAAAAAAGAAAGAAAAGAAAAGGGGTCAAGGATGTTACTTAGTGGTAGAACATCCTTGATTTCAATCCCTAGTACTACTGTCAATTAAAAATAAAAGCTAATACCAGAATTATAGGGAGATTTTGTCTACTGGGAGACAGAAACTAAATTGCTCTCATTATTTACCTAACCCTATTTTTGAGAAACCCTTCCTGTTCACACTGAGACCATAAAGCGAAAATCAATATAACAGGGAAAACAGAACAAAACAGTGTTCCACCTTTTTTTTTCTTCCTTTGTAAAGAACCAACAACCACAGGTCTCTGTCTTTATAGTGGATAAATTTTAACAAAATTCAGCTTTCTTCCACTTGACACAAAGGAGGACAGAAACTAATATTTAATGAGGGTCTAGACTAGGATTCTTATATTTTCGTTTTTTGGGTTGTAGATTGAACCCAGGGCCTTTTGAGGATTCTCAGTTCGAAGACTAGGAATAAACTCTTTTAAAAAAATGTGTTTAATTTTGCACAAATAGCAAGTATTAGAGTTGTCCTTTCTACCACAAAAGAATTAAATAATCATCATTATTACTACTACTACCACAAAAAAATAAATAACCAATATTATTGCTACTACTACTATTATTATTATTTATGGTAATTGTTATTGAACTCAGCAGCACTCTACCACTGAGGTATGGCCCCCAGCCTTTCAAAAATTTATCTATCTATCTATTTATTTATTTATTTATGGAGGGTACCAGGGATTGCACTCAGAGGCACTCAATCACTGAGCCTCATCCCCAGCCCTTTTATTTTTATTTTGAAACAGGATCTCAGTAATTGCATAAGCTCGCCTCAAATTTGCAATTCTCCTGCCTCAACCACTTGAGTAGCTCCTATTGTAATCCTGTAGGTATGCTCTGCTGTGTTCAGCTCAAAATTCACTAATCTGTCTTTCCATGGTGTGCAGTCATTGCCATTATTCAATTCTAGAACATTTCATTACTCTCTATAGAAACCTAGTATTATTATGTAGCATTTACCAGTTCTCCTGCTCCCCATTCCCTGATAACTACTAATCTGCTTTTTGTCTCTATTGATCTACCTTTTTTTCTTTCCTTTTTTATTTATATATGACAGCAGAATGCATTACAATTCTTATTACATATATAGAGCACAATTTTTCATATCTTTGGTTGTATACATTCACTTAGCTTTTTGGCACTAGGGATTGAACCCAGGGCCTCACACATGCTAGGCTTGTGCTCTACCACATCTTCAATCCTACTTAGTGTTTCAAAGATCATTCACCTGCCATGTTTCAGCACTCTGCTGTATTTGATGGCTCAGAATACTTCATGTATCACTCACTAAAATTTTGTATTTCCATTCATCAGTTTCCACTTTTAAAAATGAATTAAACAATTATTTTTCATCACTGAGAATTTAATCCAGGGGTGCTTACCACTGAATTACATCACCAGCCACTTTTATTTCTTATTTGGAAGCAGTATTTCTAGCTAAGTTTTCCGGGGTTAGCCTCAATCTTTTGACCTTCTTACCTCTGCCTGCCACCAAGCTGTCTTAACTCTAGTTTTGATTTGCATTTCTCTATTAGTTAATGCAGTTGAGTTACCTTTTTTTTTAATGCTAACAGGCCATTTCTATATGGAGACATATCTTACTCTTCACCTATTCCTTAAATTAGTTAATTGTGGTTGGGGATGTAGTTCAGTGGTAGCATGCTTGCCTAGCATTCAAGCCCCCGGTTCAATCTCTAAAACTACCCCCCCCCCAAAAAATTTTTGTCCTTGACTGTCAAGAATTCTTTATGTATTGTGGATTTTGTACCCCCTTTAAAATATATAATTTCCGGGGCTGGGAATGTGGCTCAGGCGGTAGCGCGCTCATCTGGTATGCTTGCAACCCGGGTTCAATCCTCAGCACCACATACCAACAAAGATGTTGTATCTGCCGAGAACTAAAAAATAAATATTAAAAATTCTCTCTCTCTCTCTCTCTCTCTCTCTCTCTCTCTCTCTCCCCCTCTCTCTCTCTCTCCCCTCTCTCACTCTTTTTAAGAAAAAAAAATATATATATAATTTCCAAGTATTTTCTTTTTTCAAAAATTTTTTTTAGTTATAGATGGACACAATATCTTTATTTTATTTATTTATTTTTTTGTTTTTATGTGGTGCTGAGGATTGAACCCAGTGCCTCATGTATGCAAGGCAAGTGCTCTACTACTGAGTCACAACTCCAGCCCCGGCTTTGAACTTTTGATCCTCCTGCCTTAGCCTCCTGAGCCTCTGGGATTACAGGTGTGTACCACCATTCCCAGCTCCAAGTATTTTCTCTTTATAATATCTTTTCACTGGTTTGCTAATGTTTGAAACAAAGTTTTCAATTTTGAGTAATTCTATATTTCATTTTTTTATCTAGTTGCTTGGGCTGAATTTCTTTTCATTTTTGTAATCCAAAAAGTGAACTTTACTCTGTATTGTATAGAAACCTCACTGATTTGATTGAATTGGCTCAAATTATTTTTTCTCTTTCCTTCTGCATGTAGTAATATCTGGCTTATGGTGTCTCATTTATTTAATCTAACAGCAGTCTTATGAAATGTATATACTGCCCCCAATTTATGAATCGAGACTTTTAGGCTTATAGAGACTTGGTAAATTGTCTAGGGCCATAGAGTTGAAGCAGGATTAGAGGATTTGGTTTGGAAGGCATTCCCCATGTCCCTAATCAAAATGTTTAGGGCCCAGACAGGATGGATAGGAGTGCAATCAACAGTTGGCCTGTTTAAGGGATAACCGTGGGGAGAGTACTATTGCAGTCTTTTAGATTGTGGAACTTGGAAGGAATCCTAGATTCAGCTGGATGTAGTCCATACACCTATAATCCCAGAGATTTAGGAAGATGACACAAGAGGATCCCAAGTTTGAGGTCAGCCTCAGCAGCTGAAGGAGCCCCTTAACAAGACCTGATCTTAAAATACAAAATGAAAAGAACTGGGGGTGTTGTGTTGCTCAGTGGAAGACCACCCCTGGATACAACCTCCAATACCACCAAAAAACCAAGCAAAAAAAAAAAGGGGGGGGGAGAAAAAAAGAAAGGAAAAAAATCTTACAGGTTAATTTCACAGAAATGCAATTTAAATTTTTTAAAGTTTATTCTAATTAGGATCCCATTCTTGTGATTGTACATGATGTGGAGTTTTTTGAAAATGTTTGTGAGGTGCTGGTTAATGCCCCTGGGTTCAGTCCCTGGTATAAAAACAACAACAACAACAACAACAAAAAAAAAAAAAAAAAAAAAAAAAAAAGAGAGAGAGAGATAGAGAAAGAAAGAAAGAAAGAAACAGGGCCTTGCTATGTTACTCAGGGTGGACTTCAACTCCTGGGTTTAAGCCATCCTCTTACCTCAGCCTCCTGAATAACCTGGACTCCAGGTACTCAGCTATAAAAGATTTTAAACATGAATCAAATACTTTCAACTTCAATGTTTTCCTTTGACTATCTTTTTACCTATTTTTCATTTTACTTGTATTTCCTTCCCTAGTCCTCATTCACCTCTGAATCATGCTCTAGTAATTCTTGAGTACCATGGTAATAGTTCACTCTTCCATTCCCTCAAGCAGATGATTTTATATTTTGCCCAGCTTTTTAAATTATCTCTGGCCACAGAGTTGTTCCAAATTACCAATTCCATTATCACTAGAAATGAAAATTTTATGTTCTTTTAAAATTCATAAATATAAGATGATGTTAGGATGGTGTGGTGGAGTTTGTGTCTTATCTCTTGAAGCAATCTCGTTTGATAGATTTATTTGGGAAAGTTTCCATTGCCCTATAATATTGGGTGCTGTGAAGATCTCCAATTTTTACACAAAATGTGTTTTAATTGCTCATTATTTTGTTCACTTGTACATAGTTTTATTAATTAGTGACAGCCACAGTTCTCCATTGTTGTAATTGCACCAATTGGAAATTAGGTGCAGTAAAGTTAATAGCACTTTAAGATTTTTATCCCACCAAGAACATTGATCTTGTATAAGATAGTATTTTCTGCTGAATGTGCCAGGAGTAAATAGTAATGCTTTCTTTTCAAATTATGTAAAACCACTTTCATTTATTACATGCATGGTAAGTGACTGAGAGAATGTTTAGTATAGCCAGGTGTCGGGGAGCACTCTTGTAATTCCTTTGACTTTGGGAGACAGGGGCAAGAAGATCATAAGTTCAAGTCCAGCCTTAGCTACTTGTGTGAGGTCTCAGCAATTTAGCAAGATTCTTTCTAAAAATAATAGAATGGATTGTGGATTTAACTTGTTGGTAAAACATCCCTGGGTTCAATCCCCAGCCACTCCCTGCCACCACCACTTTGTAAGCAAACAAAGATAGGTGAAGCACTTTTTTCATGTAAATCTGAACAATAACACAATTGTTTAAATTTTAGTTTCAAATTTATTTAGAGGATTTGGTTTGGAGATACTGGTGTTTTCACCCTACCTGTTATTTTTTTCTTTGGTACTGGGGATTGAACCCAGGGATGCTCTACTACTGAGTTACATTTCCAGTGTTCTTTATTTTTTCTTTTGAGACCAGGTCTCTCTAGGTTGCTGAGGCTGGCTTTGAATTTGAGCTCCTGCCTCAGCCTTGATGGTTGCTGGCATTACAGATGTGCACCACCTCATGGGACCAGACTTCTTTTAAAAACAGAAGGGGGAAAAAAGGAAAGAAAGGAAGGAAGGTAGGAAGAAAGGAAAAGAAAATGATTATTATACAAACCAGACTAGTAATAAGAAGCAAAATTTTTAGGACTGGGATGTGGTTAAGTGGTAGAGCATTTGCCGGCCCTGGATTCAATCGTCAACACCCCTGTCCCTTTAAGAAAAAAAAGGAACTTCTTTAACCAACAGGAGACAGGACTTCTGCAGAGAAGGGAGTGGATACTGGTAGACCTGGCTCCTTGGAGGGATATAGGAATACAGTAGCCTTAGAGGGAAACCAGGGAATAGCTGTACTAAGGCTTTGCTTAACCCAGTCACCCAGGATGGTTCTCCATTGTCAGTCTTTCAGGTTTTTATGTGTCACAAGAAGTGAAACCAAACTAATTTGAAAAAGTCTCTGATAGGAGGTGGGTGTGGTAACCCACACCTGTAATCACAGTGACTTTGGAGGTTAAGGCAGGAGAATCACAAGTCCAAAGCCTTTGTTAGCAATTTAGCAAGATCTTGTTTCAAAATAAAAAGGGGTGGGAATGTGGTTCAGTGGATAAGTGCCCCTGGATTCAAACCCAGGTACCAAGAAAAAAAAGGAACAGGAAAAAAAAAAAGTCTCTGATAGGGGTTAGCATCATGGCATATGACTATAATACAAGCTACTGGGTTGGCTGCAGGAGGAGAATTACAGATTTGAAGCCAGCCGGGGCAGTTTAGCATGATGCTGTCTCAAAATAATAAAAATAAATAAGTAAAAAGAGCTGGACATGTACTCAGTAATAGAGCACTTGGCTGGCATTCAGGAGGCCTGGAATTCAGTTCCCACTAGGGGAAAAAAATCAAATCTCTGATAAAAGGCATTATCAATTCTTCTTCTTCTTCTTCTTCTTCTTTTCTTCTTCTTCTTCTTCTTCTTCTTCATTATTATTATTATTTATTTTTTAAAAATATGGACACAATTTATGTTTGTGTGGTGCTGAGGATTGGACCCAGTTCCTCACACATGCCAGGAAAGCACTCTACCACTGAGCCACCACCCCATGCCCTGGATTTCTTTTAAAACCAGACATTTTTACAAACTGATAGCCCCCAAAATGACAAATGGAGGAGAATAGGTAGATCTAATGTTTGAGTGACTAAAAGAGGTGTGGAAATGGCTGTATGACATTGTGAACATATTTAATCTTTTTTTTAATATTTATTTTTAAGTTTTTTATGTAGACACAATATTTTACATTTATGTGGTGCTGAGGATCGAACCCAGTGTCTCGTGCATGCTAGGTGAGCATTCTACCACTGATCCACAACCCCAGCCCTTAATCTTACCAAAGTATACTGGAAAAAATAGATTAAATGATAAATTTTATATTACATATATTTTTTTTATTTTTCATTACTGGGGATTGTACCCATGGGTGCACTGCCACTGAGTTACATCCCCAGCCCTTTTTGTTTTTGAGACAGGGTCTCCTTGGGTTGCTGAGGCTGGCCTTGAACTTGTGATCCTATTGCCTAAGCCTCCCAAGTCACGGAGATTAATAGACATGTGCCATGATGCTCAGTTTACATATATTTTACAATGAAAAAAAAAAAAGCCTGAAAAAAAATGAAAACAGATTAAGCTAACATCTATTTTTAAAACCTTTTAAAAAAATTTAGGGAAGGGGGCAGCTAGGGTTGTGGCACAGTTGTAGAGCACTTGCCTAGCATGTGTGAGGCATTGGGTTCCATTCTCAGCACCACATATCAAAAAAATAAAGGTCCATTGACAACTAAAAAATATTTAGAAAAAAAAATTGTTTTTGGCACTGGTGATTGAACTCAGGGCATTCAACCACTGAGCCACATCCCCAGCCCTATTTTGTATTTTATTAGAGCTGGACATGCACAGGCTCTCACTGAATTACTTAGCACCTGGCTTTTGCTGTGGCTGGCTTTGAAAAACTTGCAATCCTCCTGCCTCAGCCTCCTGAGCCACAGGAATTACAGGCATGTGCCACTGCACCAGACTCTAAACCTGTTTTCAAAAGCATGGTGTATTTGAAAGCCTAGTGTATTTGATCCTGTTTTATGGCTGCTTCATGCTTCATTCCTCACAGAGAAGTTCTTGGAGGTAGTATGGGCTTGGTTAGTGTGTTTGTACTGGTGGATGTGGTTAAGTCAGAATCCACTGGTGTTGATACAAGTGTTTAAGGAAGACCTGAGAACACCACACCCAGTAGGTTTTTCCCCTTACATGAACTGATTAAAAATTTTGAGGGGGGCTGGGGATGTGGCTCAAGCAGTAGTGTGCTCGTCTGGCATGTGCGGGGCACTGTGTTCCATCCTCAGCACCACATACAAATAAAGATGTTGTGTCCACCGGAAACTAAATATATATATATATAAATAAATAAAATAAAAATATTGAGGGTGGGTGGTAGAGAGAGCTAGTTTAAAAGTGCAATAATGGCTGGGGATATAGCTCAGTGGTAGAGCATGCATGTCACACTGAGTTCAAACCCAGCTCCAAAAGAGTAAGTGGGAAAACAAGGCAGGTTGGACTTCACAATTCAACAAGCAAAGCCTGCTTTCGTGGCAAACTGAAAGGCGAGGAACCAAGGGTTATGAAACGCAGGCTTTCCGGCCCTCACTCTGTTCCCAATTTTTGGTTGTGGGAATCTGTTCTGAATCCAACTGCAAGTGGAAAACCCTTCTTTGGCTCAGCAGCCAGGCAAGCCATCCTGCCAATCCTCCAAATGGGCTGCTGAAAATTTGGCTCTGTGAGGCTGGAACTGGGGCTATCTTCCCAAGATCTGTGCAGCTGTCAAGGTGGCTGTGACGTGATTGTGACTGGTCTCTGCACTGCTTTTTGGCAGTGACCTTGAGACCAGCTAGCTCACCACTGCCGCTCCAGTTCTTTGCTGATTTGGTCCTTTGCTTTCACTGTTGTAACACCAGCGGGCTGATGGGAGGGAGAATTTTCTGTTCTTGCCTTTCCCAGTGTCTGGTAGGTGTCAACTATGGTATCAGTTCTCTGTGCCTACCCCCTACTACGCAGTCCCATATGAGGGGGTCTTGTGAATGTGGGTGGTTTGTTCCATCCCTGGCTCAGGTACCTCTCCTACTCCCTGGGAAGCCAGTGGCTGTGTCTGGGCAGGTAGCCTCCATGTGGGCATCCGCTTGTCAGTTTTGCAGAGAAATGCTCAGTGACAGCTGATGATCTTGGGAGAGAAAGGAGCCAAAAGTGCCCTTTTGTCCTACAGGTACAAGTCAGAATCTGCCTTCTGGTTAATCAGGGATTTCTTTGTAATTGACAGTCATCAGAAATGTCCATAGCAAGAGAGAGAAATCTTTTCTCTCTAGACAGTGGCAAGTGTATTTTTAAAACGCCACCCCTTCTCCTTGTCTTCATCCTGTCTTTTTCCTTTTAAGTGGCTTTATTGTTGTTTTTTAATCTGCCTTTGTCATTGGACATTTATTGACAGAAATCAAATTGCTGTGTTTCTGGGCAGAGCGCCTGCTGCAAAGAGGTGTGGTTCCAAGGAATGAGACACGCAGCCCAACAGCTGAGCCTACACTGTCCTCACATAACCTCCCTGCCTTAAATATCGCCAATATTTCGCCTTGCCTTATAAAGTAAAAATGCACAATACCTTCCAGAGTTTCAGCAAGCCCAAATGCCCCCCTAGGCTTAATTATGTCTCCTGTATGTTGGAGGGCAAACCGCACACCCCTCCCCCACGGAGACCTACCCTCAGAGCCACCAAGAGGTTACTAATCAGGGAGACTCCACCATCGATCCAATGGTGGTGACCTGGGGGATTTGTGTGCATTGTTTTTGCTGAAGCCTCCTGTGATTTCTGCGCGACCAGATCCTCTGCAGAGAACTCCATGTCGCAGCTTGTGGCTGCCTGTGTCCTGTGGTGAGAGCAGAGCCGCACAGGAGATCCTTTGTCTAGGAAGGGCTAGGCTGAGAAGATCACTTTGGAGTTGCTAAGCTCTGCATTGCCATTGGCTGCACTCTTTGTGGGGCTGTTTTTGCAAAAGGCATGCCCAGCACGTCTACAGTGCTGGCAGGCCAGGGCTGCCTTTAAACACCATGATAATAATACCAAAAGCAGTTTGCAGAACTGTTCCACTGTAGAGGCTTCCTCTGCAGAAGCAAGCAAGATGGCTACCTCGTGGGCTTCGCTGTGAAGAATGCAGAGGCTAATTAAGACAGACTTTAAGGGGAAAAAAGGGTATTTCCCTACCTCATCTTAATAGAAAAAAAAATTTTTAAGTGACTTTAAAGTATACATTTTACATAAGATCTTTAGGTTCTGCCTAGCAAACATGTTGATGATTTTTAAATGGTCTAAGTAGTTTTACAGAGAAATAGTCAAAAAATTGGGGGGGAGTGGGAGCTAATTTTTTTTTCTCGATGGAGGCTCATTTTCCAATTTGATTTTTTTTTAGGTTATAAAAGAAAACAAGAGGCCCCAGAGGGAAAAGAAGCCCAAAGTTTTAAAGGTAATCAGCTGTTGATTAAATAATATTTATTTTTTTTCCATTTCATATAGTTTTTTTTTTTTTCTGTCACCTGAGGGTAAATATGGAATACAGTGGATGTGTATTCTCTCAGATTTTTAGTAGATTAATGAATTTTCACTCAAGTTTTTTTCTTTTTTTTTCTGATGTACTGCATAATGTGCATATTAGCACCCTTTATTTTCAACTCCCACAAGTCTGCAGAAGGAAAAGTTTATATGCAAAGTGTTGTGAATAAAATTCATTTTTCTTTATATCCCCCTTTGTAACATCTGCATTTGTGTTGTTGCACAGTGTGTGTACTTAAGCTGGTGTGTGTACTTAAGCTTTTTAGGAGAAAGGTACTATTTGAAGTTGACAGCTAAGATCCATTGTGATTTTAATAGACCATCCATTAAGACTATTTTAAAATGTGTGATTATTTTCCCAAAGAGAAAAGGTCCTTAGAGATTTTAGTTCAACTTAAAATGTGTAAGTCTTGAGATCTTACAGCCAGATTATAATTGCTTAATATAATTCTCATTATATCGTCTTTAATTTTGGCATTCATAGAGCTTATAGGAATAAGAATGTTTTCTTTATATTCTATAGATTGACTGGTGAGTATTTAACAGTAACCTAATTTGGTTATAAGCTAACAATCCATGTTATAAGCTTTGTACAGTATTTAGAAGGGTTAATTTAAAAGCATATGGCATCACTAAAAGTTCAAGGCTAGCATTAGTCTTGCAAATAGGTGCTTATGTGCTTAAGCTTTCAAGTGGCATATTGCTACTCTAAATTTTAGCAACATTTTTATCTCAAGAAGAAATAGCAAGCAATAAAAAAATTGTTTTGTAAAATCACATTGTATATATTTAATTTAAAATATTTTACCTAATTGTAACTTCTCTCTTGCAAATAAAGTTTTAGCCTCAAAGAGGAACAACATCTTGAACCATGACTATGGCAGAATTTTATCTTGTTTGTCCCCCTAGTTGTGTGAGTTGAAAGTGTTCACATTAGAACCAAACCTTGTGTTGATTTCTAATTTGGCTGACCACCTTGAGTTTCTGTTTCCTGTGTATACACAGTGTTGGCATGTACATTTTTCATCAACCAACAAGTATTTATTTCATATTTACCACACAGTTAGCAATGTGCGAGACACTGTGAAATGAATGAAATGCTTGGTACAAATTCTCTTGGGGCCTGGACAAAATGAATAGTGGTTATTTTCAAGACAAATTTAACCACTTTCTGTTTTTCTGCTTCATATTGATTCATCTGCCTCCTTTCACGCCCTTCCCTTCTCTCATCTGTGGAGTCCTTCTTAGATCTTTATTATACTTTGTGTATTGGGTAAATCTATCTCAAGCATTAAGTTTTTCATGAGAATAGTTTCAGTCTTGCAAAAAAAAAAAAAAGAGTCTACATGCAGAAACAAATAGACAGTAAATCTTTTCCCACATTTGCTAGGAAACGGAATTGGGCTTAAGTACCTGTGAGTGGCCGTATGTCATCTGTCCTAGCAAGCAGAACTGAATTGTTTACTTTCCCTCCATAGTTAGTTATTAAAGTAATGAAGGCAAGAAAAATGCTCTAAGAGAAAAAATTGTTTTGATATAGGCACTTCAATTTTAAAAAACTTTACACACACACACACACACACACACACACTCCTTTTCCAAGCTTTGTTTTTCTTCTGCACAGAAGCATGTTAAAAGCCTTCAGATTAAAATTCAGCTAGACAGATGTAGAATATTATACAACCCTAAAAAAGATGGCAAGTGTGTTTGAGAAAGGAGGGAGAGTAGGAAAAACTATGAATTTTTAAGATTTTGTTTTGTGGCTTTTGTGGCACTGCTCCACTGAACAACATCAGGCTCTCCCTAAGTTGCCCAGGTTGGTCTTTAACTTGTTATTTTCCTGCCTCAGGCATTATAGGTCTGTATCATTGCACCTAGATAAGTTTAGGTTTTAATGTATAAGGACTTAAATGTTCTACCTGGATTCTCCCTAGAGATTCAGTGATGGGATTCTACAGGTTATAAATTGGACTTTTTTTTTTTTTAATATTTATTTTTTAGTTTTTGGCAGACACAACATGTTTGTTGGCATGTGGTGCTGAGGATCAAACCCGGGCCGCACGCATACCAGGCGAGCGTGCTACCACTTGAGCCACATCCCCAGCCCATAAATTGGACTCTTTTCATAATTCTTTGTCCTTGCTTTTGGCATTGAATCAAAGATCCAGTCTGCTTTCTTTGATTTTGGTCAACACGGAGGAAATTGGGTATAGAATTTGAGGGTTATTCCATTCTGCTCTGAACCTGGTCCTTATTGAATCCAGTTGCAGGGTTGAAATTGCTTTGTCTCATAGCTCTCTTTCTCTTTGTACCTGGGATTGGACCCAGAGGCACTTAACCACTGAGCCACATCTCCAGCCATTTTACATACATATATATATTTAATTTTATATATATTTTACATATATATTTTTACATATATATATATTACATTTTACATATATATATATTTACATTTTACACATATATATAAGACAGGGTCTTGGTAACTGGTTTAGGGCCTCTCTAAGTTTCTGAGTGAGGCTAAATGAAATTGTTACTTACATGTATACCTACATTCATTCAATTGTACTTCAAAATTTAAAGCTTTAAGTAGTGGTGTCTATTTTTTTTGTAATCTTCCTCTTGTGAAGTGTTTCCTAATGCTTTATGGCCAGTGTGGCATCAAATATCAAATATGAGAGGCAGGGTTGGGTGGTAATCATTGTTATTTTCACATAGGGATGGCAACTTCTTAGCTATGCTGTACTAGGAAACATAAGACTTTGTTGTGTGTGTGTGTGTGTGTGTGTGAGTGTGTGCGCACGCACGCGCAAGCAATTATCAAACCTACTCTCTATGCATGGTAGGCAAGCTCTCTTCTGCTGAGATACAATGGTTCAGATACAAAATAAAGAGAGATGAATTTTTTATTTTGAGACAGGATTTTGCTAAATTTCCAAATTTGGCCTGCAACTTAACTTGCTAGCCTCCTGCATCAGCCTCCTGAGTAGATAGGATTACAGATGTGCACCATTTGAATAGCTTGATTCTCGACTACAGTAGAAGTATGAACTGGTTTTCATGAACTTGGGGGTTGTCACTACATGCCTTGGAATTCCTTTTGAAAGAAACATTTATGTTAATATTTTTCACTTTGTGTGTATGTCAGAGGGGATGACTTAGGAGGATATATTTCCTTAGAGAAAGTCAGTTTTTAAGGTAATATAAACTTGCTTTGATTGGTAGTCCTTTTCCCTGGAGAAAATCGGCACAATCAGTTGGAAATTTGAGCAAAATTTCATAAAGGGAACATTTTACTTATTTATGTATTTATACTGGGGTGCTTTATCACTAAGCCACATCCCTAGCCCTTTAAAAATACACACACACAAACACAGAAGAATCGAACCCAGTGCCTCATACATGCTAGGCAAGCACTCTGCCACTGAGCCACAACCCCAGCCCCTAGTCCTTAGCTGGGTCTCACTGATTTGCTTAGGGCCTCTCTAAATTGTTAAGGCTGACTTTGAACTTGTGATCCTTCTATCTCAGTCTCCTGAGCCACTGGGATTACAGGCATGCACCATTGCCTAGCTAAAGGGAATATTTTAGAGGTGTGAGCAGAATTAAAAAAAATAGCTAACGATGGTAAAAGATAAAAGGGCTAAAGAAGGCAGAAAGCTATTATGACTGGGCTGGAAGGGCAGAGGAGTGGGGGAAGGAACTCAGGTGGAGTGGTAGCTAAACAGAAGGAGAAAGTTTTTTGTTATTGTTTCCATTTTGTACAGTACCAGAGATTGAACCAAGAGGTGCTCTACCACTGAACTATGTACACAGCTTTTTATTTTGAGACAGCGCCTTGCTAAATTGCTGAGGCAGGCTTTGAACTTGATCTTCCTGCTTTTGTCACCAGAGTCCCTGGGATTACTGCTGTGGGCCCAGGATATCCAGCTATGATCACAGATTTCTCTTGTGGTTATTCTTAGAGGGGGACTTCTACATGGAGTCATGGGGGAATGAAACCCTGGCCTCCAGTCTTCTCCTGTTTTCAATGGTCAACCCCAAATGGGAAGCCAATGGTTAGCTTCCTGGAATGCTTATGAATGTATAGAACCTGGAATGTGGACCTGAACATATTCAGCATTACTAGTAGCTAGGAGGGCTGTACTTACTGTTGGGTCAAGAGGAGGACCCAAATCATGATTATGAGGATGGTAACATTCGATGAGGCTGTGTGAATGCTATATAAGAATTCTATACTGCTGGGGATGTGGTTCATTGTAGAATGTTGATCACGATTTGCAAGACCCTGCCTTTAATCCCCTCTGCTGCCAAAAGGAATACAAACAAACAAACAAAACACTCTATACTATATTTGTAATTTGTGTCTTAATTTAAAAATCACCTCAAAACCAAAAGTGTGAGCATCTTGGGGAGAAGACCTTGGCAGTCAGGGTACATTTTCTAGTTATTTGGTTATAAAATATCTTTGAAAGAACTGGGTGAACAAATATAAAGAAATGTCAATGAATTTTAAACCAGGAAAGTGTCTACAGAGACTGATCTAAAAAAAAAAAAAAAAAAAAACATGATCTTGTTGCTGGTTCTGCACCAGCAGCCCTGCTCTCCACTGTTTCCTTCCTTGATGATGCTGATAAAGAGGAAGAGCTAGCCATGCGGGGAGTGGGGGGCATAGAGCCTGTATCACCAGCAAAGGACAGGATACTTGCATATAGTATAACTACACTGTCATTTGGAAACATGTTTATTATTTATTTATTTATTTATTTATTTATTAAAGAGAGAGTGAGAGAGAGAGAATTTTTAATATTTATTTTCTAGTTCTCGGCGGACACAACATCTTTATGTGGTGCTGAGGATTGAACCCGGGCCGCACGCATACCAGGCGAGCGTGCTACCGCTTGAGCCACATCTCCAGCCCCTGGAAACATGTTTTAAAAAGAATCAAATCATAAATAAATGAGGCACATTTGTACATGCTCTCAGTTGGCATGACATAGTGATTTTCAAAATATTTAGGACCATTACCAAGCCTCTATTAAATGTTTCAGAAGGGATCTGTTCTGAATAACATTATTAATATTTACTAAATATATTTTGAGCCCATACTAAATGCTGGTGGTATACTGGAAAAATTTAAGACCCATGTGTTTCCTGCTCTTCAGGAGATTAAATGCTACTGAGGAAAGGCAAGTAGAAAATTTAAAGACAAATAAATTCCAAATTGCAGTGAATGCTTTGAAGGAAAGAATAACAAAAAGTGGGAGATGGGAAAAACATCCTTTAAGGAAATGTGTTTGGTATCTGTGAGAACTATTCCCTTAATTTGTAAATTTTAATATATACAAATACAGATTTAAAAAGACTAAATTAGATACAGTTGAGATACCTTGTTTATTTTAAATTCCCTTAAGCTACAAGAAATAGGAGTTCACAGAGTTGCTACAGATTTTTGTTGTCTGCAGTTATCTCTAACATTGTTTCAGTTAGTAAAAGAAATCATAGGTAAAATGATACTTTGTAAAAAACTGCTAATTGTACAACACTATTACTTGTAGCAACATGTTGCAAATTGAATCCATTGATTAAATACTAAACCATCTTTGGGAGAGGAGGAAAAGTGGCATTTTGATAGAGTGTTACAGACATTTGGATGTGTTGGGTCAGTAGGTAGGGGGATTTTATTTTATTTTTGTACCTGGGATTGACCCAGTAAGCCCATCCACAGCCCTTTTTAATATTTATTTATTTATTTATTTATGTATGAGAATTTTAATATTTATTTTTTAGTTATTGGCGGACACAACATCTTTGTTGGTATGTGGTGCTGAGGATCGAACCCGGGCCGCACGCATGCCAGGCCAGCGCGCTACCGCTTGAGCCACATCCCCAGCCCCCCTTTTTAATATTTATTTAGAGTTGGGGGTCTCGCTGATTTGCTTAGGGCCTCAATAAGTTGTTGAGACTGCCTTTCAACTCTAAATCCTCCCATTAGCCTCCTGACTGCTGGGATTCCAGGTCTGCCACCATGCCTGGGGAATTTGGGGTGGGTGGGTGCTGAGAGTATACCAGCTTAAAAAACAATGAACAAGCAAATATGTAAATTGGAAGAAAATAATTTGAGAATACAAAGGGGTTCATGTAAATTTAATAATTTTTTTTCCTAATTAAACAAATGCCTTTAATTTGCACATTATGTCATAAACTGGCAAAAAGTGTAAAAGACGTGTGTTCATACAGCAGTGTTTATTCACACCATCAAAGGCACACATGGGGATGCTGGTTTGCATACCCAGGAACTGTTGTGTAGCATTTTGCCTAGAGAGAATCAGATTAATCTCGGGACTGGGTTCTCACTAAACCAGTTCACATACAGTTATTATGAAAACATGGGTATATCCAATTTTTTGAGACCCATGTCCAAAACAGACCATGCCTGCGTGGGCATGCCAGTAATCCAGCAACTCTGGAGGCTGAGGCAAGAGGAAGTTCAAGGCCAGCCCTAGCAACCCTCAGGAAGATCTTCAGCAATTTAGTGAGATCCCATCTCAAAAGAAAATGGACTGAGGATATAACTCAGCATAAACTGCCCCAGGTTCAATCCCCAGAGAAAACAAATAAATAAAAGACTCATATCAATTCTGTGTTTTTTTTTTCCCCCTACTCTTTTTCTGTTCCCCCTGCTGCACCACCCGCATTCCCCACTCTCAATATTAAACTCTGGGTTAAATATCAGTCTAAGCAAGCGCATGGCCACTAAGCTACATCCTTAACCCTCATTCTGTGATTTCTAGGAATGGTCCCAGAGACTCTGAGTGAATAAAAGCCAAGTGAGGTTGGACAGACTGGAGGAAAATTTCATTCAGGCTACAAACAGAAAAAAACATATCAAATTCGTCCTAGTCTATGAAAGAACATATGCCTTATGTCTTAAATATTTATGCTCATACTGTGTTTGTTTTGATGGTGTTGGATTCATCTTCTTTTTGAGGTGTACTTTTCCTCCTGGATAGTTATTCATGTACTAAGTAGAGTATATTCTCAAAAGTCACATAAAAATATGGTGGTTCCATTCCCAGCTTTCCCAGGAATCTCCAAAATGCTTTCCAAATTGGCCGCACCAATTTGCAGTCCCACCAGTATTGTACAAGTGTACCCTTTTCTCCACATCCTCGCCAGCACTTGTTGTTGTTTGACTTCATAGTGGCTGCCAATCTTACTGGAGTGAGATGGTATCTTAGGGTGGTTTTGATTTGCATTTCTCTGACTGCTAGCCCTTCTCGGACTATTCCCTGAAGACCTTAAAAGAGCATGCTACAGGGATACTGCCACATCGATGTTCATAGCAGGACAATTCACAATAGCTAGACTGTGGAACCAACCCAAATGCCCTTCAATAGATGAATGGATAAAAAAAATGTGGCATCTGTACACAATGGAGTACTATGCAGCAATAAAAAATGACAAAATCATAGAATTTGCAGGTAAATGGATGGCACTAGAGCAGATTATGCTTAGTGAAGCTAGCCAATCCCTAAAAAACAAATACCAAATGTCTTCTTTGATATAATGAGAGCAACTATGAACAGAGCAGGGAGGAAGAGCAGGAAGAAAAGATTAACATTAAACAGAGACATGAGATGGGAGGGAAAGAGAGAGAAAAGGGAAATTGCATGGAAATGAAGGGAGACCCTCATTGCTATACAAAATTACATATAAGAGGTTGTGAGGGGAATGGGAAAATAAACAAGGAGAGAAATGAATTACAGTAGATGGGGTAGAGAGAGAAGATGGGAGGGGAGGGGAGGGGGGATAGTAGGGGATAGGAAAGGTAGCAGAATACAACAATTACTAATAGGGCATTATGTAAAATTGTGGATGTGTAACCGACGTGATTCTGCAATCTGCATTTGGGGTAAAATTGGGGGTTCATAACCCACTTCAATCTAATGTATGAAATATGATGTCAAGAGCTTTATAATGTTGTGAACAACCAATTAAAAAAATGTAAAAAAAAAAATATGGTGGGCTCACGTGTAATCCAGGATTGCATGTTCAGAGCCAACCTCAGCAATTTACTGAGGCCCTAAGCCACTTAATGAGACCCTGTCTCAAAAGCAAAAAGAAAGAAAAAAGAAAAAATATTCAAAAGGAGGATGGGAATGTGATTTAGTGGTTAAGCACCCTTGGGCTCAATCCCTAGTTGCCCTACCCCTTTAAAAAAAAAGTTAGATTACAAATAGCCAAATAATTGTTAATTTGATTTTTGTTATAAAGTTTTTCTAGTATTCATTTTCAGATTATAAATGAAATGTCATTCAGTATCGAAATTTTTTTTTTTTTTTTTTTTTTTTTTTGGTGGTGCTGGATTGAACCAAGGGGATTTGTGCATGCAAGGCAAGCATTCTACCAATTGAGGTATAACCCCAGCCCCAAAATATGTTTTTTTAGTTGTAGTTGGACACAATACCTTTATTTTTTATGTGGTGCTGAGGATTGAACCTAGGGCCTTGCATGTGCTAGGCAAACACTGTACCACTAAGCCACAAGCCCAGCCACCAAAATGTTTTTTATGTATATATATATACTTTCAAAGATTTTATAGCAGAATTTGTTTACCACAATGACCTATGCAAGAGTTTGAAGGTAACAGTGGCTGTGTGTTGTTCATGTGTTTCTTGGAGATTAAACCTAGGGCCTTATGCCTACTAAGTACATATTTTAGCACTGAGTTACATCTGCTGCCTGAGTGGCTTTCTTTTCATTTTATTGTATTGCATTTATTTAGTTTGAGCTATGGTTTTGTTATGTTGCCCCAAGGCCTTGAACTCTTAATCCTACCATCTCAGCCTCCCCAGTAGATTGTAGATACACACAATATCTTTATTTTATTTTATGTGGTGCTGAGGATGGAACCCAGGGCCTCACTTGTGTTGGCGAGAGCTCTACAGCTGAGCCACAACCCCAGCCCCCACAGTTCCTTTTGAAAAATGTCTTTTCTAAGCAGCACCTGGTGATGCACACCTGTAGTCCCACCTACTCTGGAGGCTGAGCTGGATGATCACTTGAGCACAGGACTTCAGTGCCAACCTTGGAACTGAAGCAAGACTGTCAAAACCAAAGCCAAATGAAACCAAACCAAAACAATCAAACAAAAACAAAGGGGTGGGGTTGGGGTTGCGGGGGGAGAAACTTACTTTGGAAGTTTAAATGAAAGCAAAGTTTAAAATAGAAATTATTATTTTTTTTTAAAGAGAGAATTTTTTAATATTTTTTTTTTAGTTTTCGGTGGACATAACATCTTTGTTGGTATGTGGTGCTGAGGATCGAACCCGGGCCGAATGCATGCCAGGCCAGCGCGATACCGCTTGAGCCACATCCCCAGTTCCTAAAATAGAAATTATTGTAGTGACATTTGAGTCTATAGGAAAAAGTATCCCTTTTGTTGAAGTTGTCAGTCCACTTTTGATAGTGTAGAAATCCAAGTACATATATAGTACACTTATTTTAATGTGATTATTTTTTTCTCAGTTTTTACTTAGAATACCTGAAACCTTGGGACTCTGGGTTGGGGCTAAGTGATAGAGCTCTTGTCTGGCCTGTGTGAGGCACTAGGTTTAATCCAGTACCACATAAAAAATATAAACAAAATCAAGGTATTGTGTATATCTACATCTAAAATATATAGATATATTTAAAATGAAAAAAAATCTGAAACCTATAGAAGAATTTGAGGAATAGTCCATGGGCTGGGCATAGTGGCACATAACTTGTTATAATCCCAGCAATTCCAGAGGATGAGGTAGGTGGATTGCAAGTTCAAAGCCAACTTCCCTGGTAGTAGTGGTACTAGTACTAGTACTACTAGTAGTAGTAGTAATAATAAAAACATCATTTTTTGGCAGGGCCTGTCTAGGTTGCCCAGGCTCAGAATCTCAGAATAGCTGGATCTATAGGAGCGTGATAGCAAGCCCAGCTCCATTTCCAGGCTTGGTGGTGTAGGATACCAAGAATGACATTCAGGACCTTTCATGAGCTGGACAAATGTTCTAATACAGAGTTACATCCCTAATCACAATTGATTCAATTTAATATTATATACTATACTTTACAGTTTCAAATCTTTTCAAAGCCTCCCAGCACTGCAGCATCTAACTATAATCCCAGTGACTCTGGAGTCTGATGCAGGAAAATTGAAAGTTACAGGTTTGCCTTGGCAATTTAGTGAGATCCTGCCTCAAAATTAAAAAAAAAAAATTACTGGGGATGTATCTCCATAGAAAAAGGTTCCTGGATTCAGTGCCCAGTACTGAAAGGAAAACAAACCAAACAACGAAAACCCTCTCCTCAATCTTGTTGAGCTACTTTCCTCCAAATCCATTATGGGTTAGTCCTAGAGTACATCAATTTGCAGTTTAGTCAAACTGATGGCTCAAGTCTCTTTTAATCTGTCTAGTTTTCCCACCTTTGTGAGTGGACATGGGTGTGTTTCTTGAATATGCTTGGAGACTACCTGTCTTTTCTTACATTTTTATAGAATTTTTTGATTTGAAGGTCAAGTGAAAGGCATCAAGTGGCAGTAAAATTCAAGTTTCAAATTGGTTCTCCAATCCATGTTTAGCTGTTAGGGTCTTCCATGGAGAAAATGCAGTGCAAAAGGGTGTGGTTGCACAGGCCCATCACAGCTACTAGGGAGTCTGAGATGGGGATTTAAATTTTAAGGTCATCCTGGGCAGGGAAGGGAGACCCTGTTTCAAAATAAAACAGGTCTAGGGATGTTGCTCAGTGGAAAAGTGCCCTTGGGTTCAATTGGCAGTACTCTCCCACATTCCACCCCAACCAAAAAGAGAGAGAATGTCTAATGCTCTAGATACTAAATTCCTAATTAGAGGAGATTAGCATGTTGCTAAAAATAGATGTAGTTGCATAAACTCAGAGATTAAATTGATCTGCCGTATCTATACTAGGTGATAATAAAGAAGGAAGATAAAGGAAAGTGCCAATCATTGCCTCACTGGAAAAATAAAAAAGGTAAAATTTTAAAAAGAAGTAATGGCATTCATAGAGCCATGAGGAAGTATGGATAAAAATATTACATTGAAATGTGGGTTTTGGTGAACTTTATAAATATAGTAAGGATATTTGTTGATTAAAATATGTGGAAGCGGGCTGGGAATGTGGTTCAAGCGGTAGCCTGCTTGCCTGGCATGTGCGGGGCGCTGGGTTGGATCCTCAACACCACATAAAAATAAAATAAAGATATTGTGTCCATCTAAGACTAAAAAATAAATATTAAAAAAAATATGTGGAAGCTATTTAAAAGTAACAATTTGGTTACCCACTCATGAAATCTAGTTTGTCCTTACTCAGTAGATAGTGTAAAACAGCCAATCTGTGGGTTAGAACATATAATTAGAAATGTAATCCAGCTGACCAAGGCTTAGTTAAAGTCTCTGATATTTAATTACCTAACTATAACAAGTTGGGATCATCAAAATAAATGGGCCACATTTCTTAACATAATGTTTTATGATGAATAATATGATTAGAGTACAAGGCCTGACCGGTTAATTTCTGCTCAGTACAATTTCTAAGGAAAAATTCTGAAGATTAATATGTGTGCTATTCTTAGGGGATAAATGACTATCAATAATGTATAATGTATTTTTCTGTTTGATTTATCTGTAAAGACTCAGTCAATGCAGGTGCAATGTGCATGCCTATAATCCCAGTGGCTGAGGAGGCTGAGGCAGAAAGATTGCAACTTCAAAGCCAGTTATAGGAATTTAGTGAGGCCCTTAGCAATTTAAGGGCTTGGGATGCAGCTCAATGGTAGAGCATACCTGGGTTCAATCCACAATACTAAAAAGAAAAAGGAAGGAAGGAATGAAAACTGAAGTCAAATGTATTGCCCAAGAAATGCAAAATTTGCTTACTTCTGAAACAAGAAAACCCCTTGGCTTTCTACTATTTTTGTTTATTCTTAAACATTTCATTCCACTTTTTCATGGATTTTATGAAAATTTCTAAAAGTCCACATAATTTCAAACAAGGGAAGCTGTAAAATAGTACAGATTATTCACATATATATTTCATTCAGTCTCCCAAATGTTTACTATATACATGTGGTTTTTCAATTTAATGCCACTTTCTCTTTTTTTTAAATTTTTAAATTTTTTTTTTATGTGGTGCTGAGGATCAAACCCATGGCTTTATATATGCTAGGCAAGAGCTCTACTGCTCAGCCACAACCCCAGCCCAAATATTTACTAAATATTTTTGCTTTATCTCGTTTTCTTTCTCTATACACCTCCCCCCCCCACACACACATCCGTTCCTTGAGAGTAAGTTTCGGAAAGGATGTCCTTTAAACCTAAATACTACACCATATGTTTCCTTCATACAAGGACATCTTACATAAGTACAGTACAATGATGAAACTAAGGAAGTTAATGCTGATCGGATATGATGCGACTCTGGTTCAGTGTGCTGATCAGAACCCTATTCATATTTTCCCCATTGTCCTTGTAATGCTTGTGTATCAAACAATAATCTCATCATACATTTACATGTGGTTATTGTCTTTGTAGTTATTTGCAGAGTACATTCAATTATTTTTGTAGCATCTCTCAATCTGGGTTTATTTTATGTTTGCTCATGCTTAGATTCAGGTTGTTTGTTTTGTGCTGGGGATTGAACTCAGAATCCCTTATCTATTGAATATATCCCCAGCCCCGTCCCCCTCTCCCTTTTTTAATTTTTTTTTTTTTTTGTAGTTGTAGATGGCAGCATGCCTTTATTTTATTTGTTTATTTTATGTGGTGCTAAGGATTGAACCAGTGACCTACACATGCAAAGCAAATCACTCTGCCAATTGAGCTACATCCCCAGCCCTTTTAATTTTTTATTTTGAGACAGGTTCTTGCTAAGTTGTGTAGGGCCTTGCTAAATTGGTGATGCTGGCTTGGATCTTCTTGCCTTAGTCTCCTCAGCAGCTGGGATTATAGGCTGGCACCTCCATGGCCTGGTAGGTTTTTTTGTTTGTTTGTTTTAATTTAAGTTTTAAATGGACACAATATCTTTATTTTTATTTGTTTATTTTTATGTGGTGTTGGGTACCTAACCCAAGACCTCACTGTGAGGAAAGCCCTCCACCACTGAGCCACAACCCTAGCCCCAGGTTGTTCTTTTTTTTTTTTTTTTAAGAGAGAGTGAGAGAGGGGGGAGAGAGAGAGAATTTTTAATATTTATTTTTTAGTTCTCGGCGGACACAACATCTTTGTTGGCATGTGGTGCTGAGGATCGAACCCGGGCTGCACACATGCCAGGCGAGCGCGCTACCGCTTGAGCCACATCCCCAGCCCCCAGGTTGTTCATTTTTAACAAGAATCTTACAGAGATGAATTTATGATCTTCTAAGTGTCTCGTGATGTCATGTATCTCATTATTATGATGTTAGCGTTTATCACTAGGTTAAGGTAATTTCTGGTAAGTGTCTCCAGAAGTCAGCAGTTACCTTTTTCATTTTGTAATTATATAATCTTCTGAGTAAGTTTTCTGTAGTAAAGGTGTAGCTTAGTGGTTGAGTATGGGCATAGCATACACGAAGTTCTGAATTTCATCCTCTCTTAGAAGAGAGGGAAAGACTCCAAACAAAACAGAAACTGTGTAAATTTTCTATTATTATTTTCTATTATTCTCATGGCCTTTTTAGCAATGACCCAGGTTTTTTTTTTTTTTTTTTTTTAAAGCTACTGGGGATACTTTACAACTGACCACATCCCAGACCTTTTTTTGCTGTCAAGGATTCTTATCTGGAAGAAATATTATTATGGTGCTTCATTTGAACCTAACCATTCTATCTTGTGTTACATTGTATGTAGCGCACTTGCTTTGGGCATAGAAATAGGAAATGTGTATTTTTTTTGTATTAGAGATTGTACTCAGTGATGCTCTATTGCTGAGCAACATTCCCAGCCCCCTCATACCGTTTTGTTTTTCTTTCTTCTTTTTTTTTTAAGAGAGAGTGAG
Source organism: Spermophilus citellus (assembly GCF_964194105.1). Taxonomy (NCBI): domain Eukaryota; kingdom Metazoa; phylum Chordata; class Mammalia; order Rodentia; family Sciuridae; genus Spermophilus; species Spermophilus citellus. The sequence goes on from NC_138195.1 coordinate 42,922,322, forward strand.
AGAGGGGGAGGGGGAGAGAGAGAGAGAGAGAATTTTATTATTTATTTATTTTTTTTAGTTCTCGGCGGACACAACATCTTTGTTGGTATGTGGTGCTGAGGATCGAACCTGGGCCGCAAGCATGCCAGGCGAGCACGCTACCGCTTGAGCCACATCCCCAGCCCCTGTTCTTTTTTTTTTTTTTTTAGTTGTAGATGGACACAATAACTTTATTTACTTTTATGTGGTGCTGAAGATAGAACCCAGTGCCTCACATGTGCTAGGCAAGCACTCTTCCACTAAGTCAAAACCCCAGCCCCATCTCCAGCTCTTTTTCTTTTCTTTTTTTTTTTTTTAAAGAGAGAGTGATAGAGGGAGAGAGGGAGAGAATTTTTTTTAATATTTATTTTTTGGTTCTCAGCGGACACAACATCTTTGTATGTGGTGCTGAGGATCGAACCCGGGCCGCACGCATGCCAGGCGAGCGTGCTACCACTTGAGCCACATCCCCAGCCCCTCTTTCATTTTTTTTGGTGGTGCTGGGGATGTAACTCAGGGCCTTGTGCATGTGAGGCAAGCATTTTTCCTTTTTAAAAAGTTAAAACCAAATTTGTTTCTTCAACTTGACCCTATTACTCTAATTTGTAGTCTTCCTTGCTCCACCTCCTGAGTAGCTAGCTGGGATTATAGGCATGTGCTCCCTAGACCTGGCAATAAAACCTTTAAGAAATAATGAAGAATATCTATGTCTCTATTTTATGTCCTGTTACACAGTGTAGCTCAATGCTCAATTTTGGTTGAGAAATCTTACTGAAATTACTGTGTGGTGAAATGCAGGCATTGGTGGGGATTGAAACTAACTAGACACAGAATTCCAATGCAGTGTGAAATAGACTTCATTCTTTCTTTATCTTGCCTTTTCTTACTCTTATCTTCTCCCCAACCTTATCTTACCAGGAACTTAGAACAAAAGAAAGATACCAAATTCAGAGAAACTCAGTAGACATCAAGTAAAGTTGGGGAAAAAAAACAAACACAAAAAAACCCAAAAACTATCGATCAGTGGAAATGTACTCTAACTCTAAAACCCTGAAGCTCTAAAAATAGAAAGAAAGAAAGAGAGATAGAAAAGAATGTACTGGATAGGACACAAATAACATAAGGTGGTGTTCAGTGTATAGATGAGAAAGAAAACAAAAAATTTTTTTCTTATTATCTCTTTGTGAGCTTTATGTCTTATATTAACAGCAAAAACAACTACAGTCTATTATAAAACCAATGAATCAAGATTAATACGTGAGAGTGTAGCCAAAAATTAATGTTTTCAGAAGAAAATGAAAATCAGTATGATTGAAAAGGAAATTCAATGAAAGCATTTCAAAATGCAATAATTTAAAATTTTAAAATCATCACACTGAAATGAATTAAAACAAGTATAAAATGGAAAGAGTAAATTTACCGTGTACTGAAATTATACATTCATTCCTTCCTTCCTTCATTCCTTCCTTCCTTCCTTCTACTGTGGATTGAGTTTACAGATGCTTTACCATTGAGCCACATCCCCAGCCCTTTTTATTATTTTGAGACAGGGTCTAGCTAAGTTGCTTAGGTCCTCTCTAAGTTGCAGAGACTGGCCATGAACTCACAAGTCTCTTGTCTCAGCCTCCTGAGTCACTGGGATTGCAGGCATGTGTCATTGCACCCAGCTATTGCTTGGACTTTTGATGTAACTGTTAGCTAATCCAAGTCATAAAGACTTATGTATACGTCTATATTTTCTTCTAGGGTATTGTTAGTTTAGCTGTTACCTTCAAGTGTTTGTCATTTCATTTTTTCTATATATATCCTATAATATTGGAGTCCACCTTATTTATTTTGCATATGAATATCCAGTCAGCCAAACATCATTTTTAGGAAGGCCTGTTCCTTTCCCATTGAGTTGTCTTGGCACTCAGAACATTACTTTTGCAATTCATTAATGTTTTTGTATATATCAGTCAGTTGTTTATTTTTGTTGATGAGAAGTTTATTGTAAAATGTACTGCATTTTTGTTTATCCATTCTCTTGTTGATAGACATTTGAATTATTTCCAGTTTTTGTTTATTATGAATAAACCTGCTATGAACATTCTTGTACAACATTTTGTGTGTGTTGTGCCTGGGTGGGCATATGTTTTCATTTCTCTTAGATAAATAGTGGAATTGCTGAGTAATAGGATTGGAGAATGTTAATTTCAGAATCTCTACCAGTCATCAGGAGACTTTCAGTTGTCCTACATCTTCACCAACATTTGGTTTTGGCAATATTTTCATTTAATCATCCTTGTGGAAACAACATTCTTTTAAATTGTCACCTATTGCATGGCTCTATAATACCAGCTTAAATTTATTTTTGAATAATATTCTTATCTAAAAAAATAGTCTCATGTATTAAATTACAATAATGTTTATGGAAAAAATACTATTATCCAGGAGAATGAATTGACTTTGACTCTTGAAGTATTACAATCATTGCTAAAATAAACAGACTTGATTGAACATAGTTTTTTAAAAGGATATTATGTAATCTATGTAAATATAATATTGAGCCTTTAATAACAGCATAAGGAAGAATGATATTGAAATTGTAAAGTGAGGTTTTGTTTTGGTTTTTATTCTAAGGGCTTGTGGCAGATTTTGGTAGATATACAAAGGAAACCGAACCTGTCTTTTAGTTTTGCCATTTTTTTTCTCAATGTTTGGATTAAAGAATAGAACCTAGAGACCAGGAATTGAAACTCAGGATGTTTTACAACAGTACACAGAAGTTTATACTCAGCCTAAAAAGTATTCACATTTCTGATTAATATGGATGGGATCCTCTAATGTTGACAGGACTCAGAAATAAAAGCTCTCAAATAGTCAGTGAGCCAGGCAAGGTGGAGCAGGTCTGTGATCTCAGTGGCTTGGGAGGCAGAGGCAGGTGGATTGCAAATTTAAAATCAAACGCAGCAATTTAGTGAGATCCAAAAATAAAAAGGGATGGGATGTGTCTCAGCACTCAAGTGCCTCTGGGTTCAATCCATGGTACCAAAAAAAATGAAAGAAAAGAAAAGAAACATCAGTGAGTTGAGGTTATAAGGAATGGGGAAGTTTTCAGGAAATTTTACATTAATAAGAAAATCTTTTTTGTATGTGTGTACTTGTAAATGGACAGAATGCCTTTATTTTATTTATTTTTATGTGGTGCTAAGGATAGAACCCAGTGCCTCACACATGCTAGGCAAGCATTCTGCCACTGAGCTACACCCCCAGCTGGAGAAAATCTTTTTTTTTTTTTTTTAAAGAAAGAGCAGAGAAGCATAGAAGATTATCTTAAGCAATTATTATTTTTATTTTTTTTATTATTTTAAAGAGAGAGAGAGAGAATTTTTTAATATTTATTTTTTTAGTTCTCGGCGGACACAACATCGTTGTTATGTGGTGCTGAGGATCGAACCTGGGCCGCACGCATGCCAGGGGAGCGCGCTACCGCTTGAGCCACATCCCCAGCCCCTGGAGAAAATCTGAAGTGCACAATTTCACCAAAGAAATATAAATATCCAAGAAATAATTTCTAAATGTACAACCTCTATACTAATTTGAAAAATGTAATTATTATACAATTCCACATTTGGCCTTGTGAATTTGGAAAGGTAAATGTAGATAGGGGAAACTTCATATCTTTTTATGGCTTAGAGTTCCATCCAGGATCCCTCATTATATTTAGTTCTCATTGCTCCTTAGATTCAGCAACACAATTGTTTCTCAGTGTGCTTCTCATTGACACTTTTTTTTTTTTTTTTTGGTACTGGGGATTGAATTTAGGGGTACTCCTATGGGGTACACATACCATAGTATCTTTTTTTGAGGAGGGGGTACTGATTTTGAACTCAGGGGCACTCGACCACTGACCCATATCCCCAGCCCTATTTTGTATTTTAGAGACAGGGACTCACTGAGTTGTTTAGTGCCTCACAATTGCTGAGGCTACCTTTGAACTTTCAATCCTCCTGTCTGGGCCTCCTGAGCCACTGGGATTACTGGCTTGCACCACTGCACCTGGCTTCTCATTGGAGCTTGAAGAATCCTGATCTCTTACTTTTGTAGAATGTCCCTTATATTTGGCTTGTGTGATACTTACTTCCTCATAGTTGAATTTAGTATATACATTTTTTTTGGGGGGGAGGGGGTAAGAGTTTGTAGAAGTGATGTACCCTTCTGTGTATATCATAAAATCTCCTATGGTTTATTTTTCATCTCTTGGTTCAGGTGTACGTCACATTGCTTTTCTGTAAAATTAGTTTTGTAATTAAGTATTTTTGTGGAAAATACTTAAAGACAATGCAAATATCCTGTTTTCCATTGTATTCTCCTTCTTCATTTTCTTGGTAGTGGGGATTGAACCCAGGGATGCTTTACCATGAGCTACATTCCCAGCCCTTTTTTATAATTTTTGAGAAAGGATCTCATTAAGTTGCTGAGACTGGCCCTATTTTGTCATCTCCTGCCTCAGCATCCTGAGTTGTTTGGATTACATGCAGATAATCACCAACATGCCTGACTCAATTATATTTTCAGTGACTACTTTTAGTATTCATTAATAATTATTACATCCAATAGTTATTAAGATGGTGTTTACCAAATGCTCATTATAAGTTTATACCATTCTTTCTACATCTACTAATTAAAATTCTACTGGAAAGATGTGCTATCCATTTGCTCCTACTTGCTTATTCATTGACTAATTTGTTAATGAATATGAGCTCACAGCTATTTATTTTACTCTGTGTTCTGTAGTTCACTCCTATAGCAGTATTGTTTGGGGAGGTGCTGGAGAGCTAAGCAAAGCCTATTGCATGCTAAGCAGGTGCTCTACCTGTGGCAGTACTGAGCTACATGTCAAGCCTCAGAGTGACTTTTTCACTTGCCACTTCAACCTCCAATAGGTAAAACTAGGGCTGATGGATGGGGAGGTAGGAGGAAACAGCATGTAGCACTGTTCGGAAGTATTTCCTTATTTCTCTAGATACCTAAGCAAAGGTAAAGTATTACTTAATGCCGTAAAGGTGAACTTCATGTCCCTGAAGATCTTTTACAACTTTTGAGGTCCTTTTAGTAGTTTAAGCAGAAAATACATATGGCTGCTTCCTAACTTCCTTAACTAGCAAATTGTGTAGCAAGGCCTTTGCATGAGAGGATATCTAGCTTCTGGTATATCTGTGACATAATTAGTAAGACCCAGCAAACACTCCAGGCAAAGGGTGTGGTATGTAGATGTCCACCCTAAATTATCTGTGTGCCAATCTCATGAATTCCTCCACTTTCAGATAGCTGGGTTTCTGCATCTGCAACTCAACACAGACCTCAAGGTGACCTTTTCTGGAATGTATGATGGAGATTATTTTGTTTTCTAATACCAAGTACCTGACTGTGTGACTCTTGCCTGCTGACACCTCAAATTCTCTTTCATTTCTTCTGAATTTCATTCTGTATTTGTTCCCCCAGTCATTTACATATCTTTCATTTCGATTCTATACATCTTGCTCATTACCCTAATAATTCCACAAAGGAATATAATAGTTTTAACATGGTTTTAATTCTTTTTTTAAAAAATTTTTTAGTCATAGTCGGACACAATACCTTTATTTTATTCATTTATTTTGATGTGGTGCTGAGGATCAAACCCAGCGCCTAGCTCCTGCTAGGCAAGCTCTCTACCCCTGAGCTACAACCCCAGGCCCCCCCTCCCCAGGATTTTATTCTTAGCATATGGTTTTATTTTGTTTAGTTGTTGTTGTTGTTTTAATATCAGTGCTAAAATTTTGCTCCTTTATAGTAGCTTGTTGCATTGATCTGGTTTATTACTGGCTCAACACTTGATTTTTGCTTGGGTTTTCAGTTGATGGTTAGTTAAAAGGTTTTAAATTTTATTTGAAGCTGCTCTAGCCATATTCCCTCAGTCCTGGCAAGAGTCTTTTGTTGACTGTGTTGAATCCAGCTTCTGGGTTCCCTAGTTCCTGGACTTGCTTTTTTCCAAGCTGATTTGCCCATATCAGTTTTGCAAGTAAAATACCAAGAGGCCTTGTAGGAATTGCTTCATTATTAATGTCCAAATGTATAACATCTGCTGAAGATTCCTCCTGCAGGAGCCTTGTGTTCTCAGAAGTCTCATTTGTTTCCACTGCTGTCATCTCATTTGTTAGCAGCATCAAAATGACTTAAGAACAGGCCACAAAAGGCTCCTTGGCAACATTCCAGAGAGGTACAGAATAGAAATGTTTTAGGGTCAGTTTGTAACTTTGTAATTTATAAAAGAGGTGAGAAAATTCACCAGCAACAGAAAACCCTCAGTGTACACAGGCTAAGAACCCATCTTTTTATGGTGCTATATTTGTGCATTTTGATTAAAAATTTAACATTCAGTGGTATTGGTCTTTACAACCATTGTGAGTTGTATGACCTTAAAATTCAGTGTTCTCCTTTTAATTATACAATACTAATCTTTTGGAACTATGGAATTCAAATTTTTTTCCCTTTATTGGAGATTTAGGTTTTGTTCTGGCTTTTTCTATGATATATATTGTATAATGCTTAAGAATTTTATAAAGTTTCTTGGTGTTGTTGCTTATTTATTTATTTGTTTGTTTGTTTGTTAAAATGTGGGTCTTACTATATTGCCCAGAATGCTGTCAAACTCCTGTACTCAAGTGATGCTCTTGCCTCAGCCTTTGTAGCTGGGAAGATAGGTGTGTCCTTGAAGGCATTTTATGAGGAATTTAAAGGTACAACCCCAGATTTTAATTTGTTTATAACTGTCAAAAGAAATACTTATAAGGAAGAAAGTAAACACAGTGTCCTTCTTTATGATTGTAGCAAGTTGTAATTTTAATAAATTTTGTATAATGCTTTTTAGTGGTTGTAATATGACCACTTTATGTCTGTTGATCTATGTATACATGTGGGGAATACATCTGTATCTATAGATAGAGGTAACAAATATATATTTTTATAGATATAGTTATAGATGGACACAGTACTTTTTTTTTCTTTAAAGAGAGAGTGAGAGAGTAGGGGGAGAGAGAGAGAGAGAGAGAGAGAATTTTTAATATTTATTTTTTAGTTCTCGGCGGACACAACATCTTTGTTGGTATGTGGTGCTGAGGATCGAACCCGGGCCGCACGCATGCCAGGCGAGCTTGCTACCTACCACTTGAGCCACATCCCCAGCCCAAGTACTTTTTTTTAACTTATTTATTTTTATGTGGTACTAAGGATTGAACCCAGTTTCTCACATATGGCAGGCAAGTGAGCCACCACAGAGCCACAGCCTCAGCCCCAAATTAGATATATTATATATCCAGACATTAATAAATTTAGATGGATGTATTGATATATAATGTATAGATCTATATACATATAACGTGTACATATACACATAGAGAAAGCATATATGTTTTTATATATATATATATATATATATATATATATATATATATATATATATATAGTTTTGTTTTGTTTTGATTTTGGGAATCCTATGGATATAATCAAGAGCTTTCTGTTCTATCACTGAGCTGTGTCCCTGTCTCATTTTTTTTTAATATTTATTTTTGAGTTGTAGTTTGACACAATACTTTTATTTTATTCATATATTTTTAATGTGGTGTTGAGGATGGAACCCAGGGTCTTGCATGTGCAAGTTGATTGCTCTACTGCTGAGCCACAACCCCAGGCCCCACCCCCTCCACCCCCCACCCTGTCTCATTTTTTATTCTGAAACATTGTCTCTCTAAATTGCTTTGGCTGATTATGACCTTGTGATCCTCCTGCCTGCCCAGGATTACAAGTCTGTGCCACAATGCCTGGCATGGTTTCATGTTCATAAGTGGCATTTTCTTTGCAGTATGAAATATATGTAAAGATTGTGGCAATAATGGCTGGGTTATGGTAGAGCACTTGCCTAGCATGTATGAGGCCCTGGGTTCAATCGTTAGCACTACATAAAAATAAAATAATAAAATAAAGGTATTCTGTCCGTCTGTAACTAAAAATATTTTTTAAAAAGATTATGGCAACATATATTTTGGTGTTTTATCTTAAGTAATGTCAGTCTAGAAGATATGACATTCTAAATACTTGTTAGTAAGAGTCTTTTTCGTTCATTGTAACCTGAATTTGTTACGGTCAGTTCACTTCCCCACATCTCATCCAGATGGATCTTGTAGTATATTCTTATAATATCATCTTTTCTTTCTGACTTTATGTGTGTGTGATATTGGGGTTTGAACTGTGGGCCTCAAACATACTAAGCAAGCTCTCTGCCACTCAGTTACATCCCCAGCACCTACTTTTTTCATTTAACTGTCAATAGAGGCCAGAGGTACTATACCACTGGGCTGCATTGCCAGGCTTTTGTTTTGTTTTATTTTTCTTTTTTGGTACCAGAGATTGAACCCAGGGGTGCTTAATCCCTGAGCTTCATCTCCAGCCTGTATATATTTTATTTTTATATTTTTATATTTTATATAGAGACAGGATGTTGATGAGTTGCTTAGGGTCTTGCTAAGTTGTTGAGGCTCCCAAACCACTGGGATTATAAGTGTGCACCACTACCCTACGCCTGCCTCCTCAGTCCTTTTATTTTTGATTTTGAGACAGAGTCGCATTAAATTGCTGAGGCCTGCCTCAACTTTGTGCTCTTCCTGCCTCAGCCCTCTGAATTTCTGAGATTACAGGTGTGCAACACTGTATCCAACTTGTTGATTGTTTTTGTACTCTTGATTTTTGGACTATGATCTCAACCTGTTGTGGTCTAGCCCCTTTTCCACACTGGAGATTCAATCCAAGGTATTCTACCCATAAACTATATCCCCGGCTTTTTACTTTTTATTTTGAAACAAGTTCTCTCAATTTGTCCAAGCTAGTCCTGAACTTGATTTCCTCCTCCCTCAGCTTCCAAAGTAACTTGGATGTGGCCAATGTATCCAACTTTTATTGTTATTCTGATAAATCAAGAAATGTGGATTTTATTAAAGGCTGGAGTGAGACTCTGGAGTTAACCTAGTACACTTAAAAAGGTGGAAGGGGGCCAGGGAATTAAATAAAGAAAGGAAAGTGAATTTAAAATAATACGTATGGGCTGGGGATGTGGCTCCAGCGGTAGCGCGCTCGCCTGGCATCCGTGCGGCCCGGGTTCGATCCTCAGCACCACATACCAACAAAGATGTTGTGTCCGCCAAATACTAAAAAATAAATATTAAAATTCTCTCTCTCTCTCTCTCCTCTCTTACTCTCTCTTAAAAAAATATTAAAAAAAAATAATACGTAAATACATGCAGGACATCTAAAAGAAATAACACAAGCTTGATTTCGGTGTTTATTTGTAATCCAAGCTACTCAGGAAACTGAGCCACAAAGATCTAAAGATTCAGACCAGTTTCAGCAATTTAGAAAAGCCCGTTTTCCAAATAAGACATAAAAAAGATTTGGGAATGTTTCTCAGTGGTAGTGTCTCCCTTGGTTGAATCCCCAGTACCAAATAAAATAAATTAAATGATATAACATAAATTAAAAGGGCATGGAAGGGCTGGGGTTATGGCTCAGTGGCAGAGCACTTGCCCCTCACCTGTGAGGTACTGTATTTGATCCTCAGCACCACCTAAAAATAAACAAACAAAACAAGTGGGCATGGAATGTCTGTGGATGTAGCTTTATGGTAGAGAGTTTGCCTGGCATTCATGAGGTACTATGTTCAATCCCCAATTCCAGGAAAGAAACAGAGAGGTGGGGGGTAGGGAACTAGAGAGAAAAAAAGATGCAGATTGTGTTTTTAAAAAATTTAATTTAAGGGGCAGGGTTGTGGCTCAGAGATAGAGCCCTAGCCTGGCACATGTGGAGTCCTGGGTTTGATCCTCCTCAGCACCACATACAAATCAATAAAATAAAGGTTAAAAAAATTAATTGCTAAATATGGTGGTGCATACCTATAGTTCCAGCAGCTCAGAAGACGAGGCGGGAGGATTTACAGGTTTGAGGCCAGCGTCCCTCAGCATTTTATAGAAACCTTACCTGAAAATAAAAAGGATCAGGGATGTAGCTTCCGGGTAAAAGCACCACTGGGTTCCATATCTAGTGTTGGGGGAAAAAAAAGAAAAGAAAAAAAGGAAGAAGATGAAAGCCAAAGGATGAACAAAAGTTTTCCAGAGAAATGTAAGTGATAGAGTATATTTAGGGGTGTACATATTAAAGTTTGGTTATTGCCCTGTGACAAAAAAAAATTTTAAGAGTGTGTGTGTGTGAGAGAGAGAGAGAGAGGGAGAGAGAGAAATTTTTTTTTTAATATTAATTTTTTAGTTCTCGGCGGACACAACATCTTTGTTGGTATGTGGTGCTGAGGATGGAACCTGGGCCGCACGCATGCCAGGCGAGCGCGCTACCGCTTGAGCCACATCCCCAGCCCGAAATGTTTGTTCTTATAATGCAAACCAAATAGATCATGAGCAAATATATTTATTCAGTCCATAGTATTATTCTTATTAATAAGTAGTCTAAATCTGGAAATATTTTCAATGATTAGGTATAATAACAAGAGACAATAAGATGAAAATTGTAGTTATTGGGGGAATAAAAGTTGGAAAAAACAGACTAGAACTATATTCATTATTGGAATGTTCCAAGGAGCCAGGTGAAACAGGACTATTGTATCAAATTTCTGCCACCTAGTTAGAAAGAGACCAGAGGCCTAGTTATGGAGAAGGATGTTGTATAATGTCTCAAATATGGTGGGTGACGGAGTCAGCCTAGGGATCCTTATGTCTACTCCTCATCTCCAAGTGGTAGATGGATACCACACTTTTATTACATTTGTTTTATTTTAATTTTTTATGTTGATGAGTCTGTATTTTATTCATTTATTTATATTCGGTGTCGAGAATCCAACTCAGTGCCTCACACATGGTAGGCAAGCACTCTACCACTGAGCCACAAACCCAGCCCTATTTCATTTATTTTTATATGGTGCTGAGGATGGGACCCAGTGTGTCATGTGTGGGAGGTGTTTGCTCTACCACTGAGTTAATCACCTAGCCCCATGCTTAGGTCTTGAGACATTTTTGAAGGGGGCAATAAATAAAAGACTAGAACTGCTGTGGGTGGTGGCATATGCCTATAGTCCCAGCAATTTGGGAGATTGAATCTGGAGGATCCTAAGTTTGAGGTTAGTCTTGGCAATTTTGGCAGGCTTTGTCTTAAAAAAAAAAAGGACTGTGGATAAAGTGAGTGGTAAAGTTTCTTTGGGTTGAATCCCTAGTACAAAAAACAAAGTGAAGAATGCAATGTTTGTTACAAATGTTTGAACACTCATATAGAGTTTAAAAACATTCCTGTTTGGGCTGGGGATGTGGCTCAAGTGGTAGCGCGCTCGCCTGGCATGCGTGCGGCCCGGGTTCGATCCTCAGCACCACATACCAACAAAGATGTTGTGTCCGCCGAGAACTAAAAAAAAAAATAAATATTAAAAATAAAATTCTCTCTCTCTCTAAAAAAAAAAAAAAAATTCCTGTTTGAGCCATTGTGGAAGGTCTATGTGTTTTCCCCATTTAAACTCAATTTATTTATTTATTTGTTTGTTTGTTTATTAAGATAAACTCCAAGGCTTGACAATGTTGCTCAGTGGTAGAGCATGTACTTATGCATGCTTAAAATGGAAATCAGCTTCAGCACCTAAAAATTAAAATAAAAAGTGGTACAGTGGTACATGCCTGTAATCCCAGAAACTTAGAAGGTTGAGGTAGAAGAATAGCAGATTTGAGCAATTTAGGGAGACACTCACCAACATTGTGAGACCCTGTCCCAAAATAAAAGGCCTGAGGATGCAGTTCAGCAGTAAAGTATCTCTGGGTTTAATCCCTAGTATGAAAAAATAATAATAAAATTAAAATAAAGTAAACATCCAATTTTTTATTAAAAAATTTCCAAACAGATCTAAAGAATCCTATAATAAACATTACTGTATCCATTATCTCAAGTCAGCAATTGTCATTTGTATGTATGAACCTTTGGAAAGTACAAAGTAACATCCTTAATGTTAAATTTCTTACTGATTAGAGCATTCCACACAATCTTGCAAATATTGGGATTCCATTCTATTTTCTAATATCCTCTTAGACCCCAAATAAAACAATTTGGAGCCTAGAGGACAACCACCAAGGCTTGCCCTCTAGGGACTAAAGTCCAGATGGTGGAGAAGGCATTGCATACAAGTAAGTGTACTCAATTGATTTGATAAAGATCTGTGTAGAAATAGTAAAGGAAGAAGTGTTTAGTTTTATCTGAGTGAGCCTGGTTAAGAAATGACAGAGTTCTCTGGTCACCTTTTGTCCAGTTCTGGAGAGATGAATAGGGCCATTTGGGGCTGATTAGAGGAGGGAGGGTTTAAAGGCTAAATAAAGGGCATTCTAGGTTGAAGTTATTTCTTCCCAGAAGCTACTTAAAATAGCCCAGGAGCATTCAGCAAGAATGTTGGGAGGAACTGGTGTGGGGATAACAGAGGTGGCAAGTCTGTAAAATTTGCAATTTAGGGCTTGCTTGCTTTGGAATGGTGGTTCTTGAAGTTACCTTACCTGTTCAAATTTTTATTTTTCTTTCCTTCCTTCCTTCCTCCCTTCCTCCCTCCCTCCCTCCCTCCTCCTTCCTTCCTTCCCAGCTTCACTCTTTCTTCTTCTTTATCTTTTTCCCCCCTCTGTCTTAATCTACCTACATTTCTACTTACCTTCCTACCCAGCGCTTCAAACATGCTAAGCCAGGACTCCATCACTGAGCCACATGCCCACTCGCCTACCTAGTTTTGGAATCTTTATGGTGTTTTTACCTCTCCTCCAAACTGGTGGAAGCATGGCATTCTAGGCTGGCACCATCCAGAAATTTTAGCTTTTTAGGAAGTTGAGGAAGGAGAATCTTAAATTCAAGGCCAGCCACAGCAATTTAGTAAGGCCCTGTCTCAAAAAATAAAAAGAGATTACAATGTAGCTCACTGGGAAAGCACACCTGGATTCCAATATTTTTTTTAAGAGAGAATTTTATTTTTTTAAATTTATTTATTTATTTATTTATTTAAAAGAGAGAGAGTGAGAGAGAGAGGGGGACAGAGAGAAAGAGAGAGAATTTTTTTAAATATTTATTTATTTTTTCTTAGTTCTCGGGGGACACAACATGTTTGTTGGTATGTGGTGCTGAGGATCGAATGCGGGCCGCACGCATGCCAGGGGAGCGCCCTACCGCTTGAGCCACATCCCCAGCCTAAGAGAGAATTTTAATATTTATTTTTAAGTTTTTGGCAGACACAACATCTTTTGTTTGTATGTGGCGCTGAGGATCGAACCCGGGCAGCACGCATGCCAGGGGAGTGCACTACTGCTTGAGCCACATCCCCAGCCCGGATTCCAATATTTACTACTTGAATAGAGATAGTGGTGTGTCCGCCGAGAACTAAAAAATAAATATTAAAAAAAAAAAATCTCTCTCTGTCTCTCTCCTCTCTCACTCTCTCTTAAAAAAAAAAAAAAGTTTTGTTTGCTTAAGATAGATAAGACTTGAGTTTCTTATACTCTGTAGGAATGAAGCCAAGAGAGGAAGATTTATAGATCTCAAAACTTTGGCTCTCTGATTTTTCTTTTCTATGTAAACACCTCTACGAACATCATCACCAGCCAAGTGCTGATGGAGCCTATGTTCTTAGAAAGCCAAGATAGAAATGGACATTATTTTTCTCTTTAAGGAGAAAGTTGATTTTAAGGAGAAGGTGGCTGGCTATAGACTCAAGGTCCTGTGGGCATTATGGAAAGTCCAAACCTTTCTTTGATGCCTGTTTAAGAATTAACTCCTTATCTAATGACCTTTTGGATGGAATTAGGCAAGGTCCAGGAACATTGTCTTTAATCTGGGGAACATTCCAGACAGGAGAGATAGAGACCAAACCTTAGTGGAAAACAGGATTTGTCTGGGAATGGATTTCTAGAAATCTTTTTTTTTTTTTAATATTTATTTATTTATTAGTTATTGGTGGACACAACATCTTTGTTTGTATGTGGTGCTGGAGGATGGAACCCGGGCCGCACCCATTCCAGGCAGGCGAGCTACCGCTTGAGCCACATCCCCAGCCCTCTAGAAATCTTAAGAAGGTGTGCAGGTATATTTTTAAAGACAGCGTCTTCAGGATCTGTGAGGATAGCTCCATAATATAGCACTTCCCTAGCATGAGGGATGCCCTGGGTTTGATCTCTAAAAATGCAAAATTAAAGAAAACAAAATATGGAGGTTGGGGCTCGTGTAATTTATACCTATACCAATGTATATCTATATAATCCTAGCTAGTTTGGAAAGCTAAAGCAGGAGGATCACATGAGGCCTGGAGTTAAAGACCAGTTTGGGCAACGTACCAAGATTTTCTTTAAAAATAATAATAATAATAATAATAATAACAACAATAATAAACTGGGTCTTGGGAATTTGCCTTTTATGGTGAGTCTTTATAAGTTGCATTTGTAAAACTAGTGAGATTGAAATTTTGTCACTGAGTTAGGTAATCTGGAATATGTAGTTTTATTTTTAAAGACAGAATTTTTTAATATTTTTTTTTTAGTTTTTGGTGGACACAACATCTTTATTTTTATGTGATGCTGATGATTGAACCCAGCGCCCGATGCATGCCAGGCTAGCGCGCTACCACTTGAGCCACATCCCCAGCCCATGCAATATGTAGTTGTTTTAATTTGTTTACTGTTTGCTTCTACTATTACATCTTTAAATACAAATATCTCCTAATTATAAATTGAAAATTTTAGGAAAAAGATAAAACATGAGGGATATACAGAAATAATGAGGGTTATAGTCCAAGAAAAACTTGACCTTTTACTACCTCCTCCAGGATCAATGTCCATATGGGCTTCTAAACTTGCTGACTTTCCTGAATAACTTGGTATGTACTCTCTCTGAATATATTGACTTTGGATATAAGGTGCCAGTATTTTGATGAGCAGTGCTATTGTGCCACTACTCAGAATTAATGTACTTTTACAAATAGTTGAATTAAAAAGCATTGAGGATTGGGTATATAGCTCAGTTGGTAGAGTGCTTGCCTCACAGGCACAAGGCCATGGTTTAATCCCCAGCACCACCAAAAAAAAAAAAAAAGAAAAGAAAAAAAAAGAAAAAAGGAAAAAAAGGCATTGAGTTCAGAACAATAATTCCCATAATCTAAGAAGCCACTAAAAAAAAATTATGTTGTTCTAAGTGTCCATTGTAATCTTAAACTTTGTTAATTAGTACCAAATTGAACTTGTTGTAATTTTTCTCCTGCATTGTTGCTTTTTTTTGGGGGGGAGAGGGGGGTCAATGGATCTTTGTTTTTATTTATTTATGTTCATTACTGAGAATTGAACCCTTGCCTCCACATGCTAGGCAAGCACTCTATCACTGAACCACAACTGCAGCCCTTTTTATTTTTATTTATGTATTTTTGTGGTACTGGGGATTGAACCCAGGGTCACTCTACCACTGACCTACATCTCCAGACCTTTTTATTATCATTTTCAGACAGGGACACACTAAGTTGCGCAGAGTGTCTTCACACTTGCTATCCTCCTGCCTCAATCTCCCAAATTGCTGGGATTATAGGCATGTACCATTAGGTGAGTCTTCTTTTTTTAAAAAAAAATTTATTTATTTATTTATTTTTTTTTTTAACCAACTGAAATTGAGTTTTTATTTTTTATTTTTTTTATTGTTGGTTGTTCAAAACATTACATAGTTCTTGATATATCATATTTCACACTTTGATTCAAGTGGGTTATGCACTCCCATTTTTACCCGTATACAGATTGCAGAATCACATCAGTTACACTTCCATTGATTTACATATTGCCATACTCTGTCTGCTGTATTCTGCTGCCTTTCCTATCCTCTACTCTCCCCCTTCCCCTCCCCTCCCCACCCCTCTTCTCTCTCTATCCCCTCTACTGTAATTCATTTCTCCCCCTTGTATTATTTTTCCCTTTCCCCTCACTTCCTCTTGTATGTAATTTTGTATAACCCTGTTGGTTATACAAAATTTACCTTCTCTCTTGCTTTCCCTCCCACCTCTCATCCCTGTTTAATGTTAATCATCTTCTCATGCCCTTCGTCCCTACTCTGTTCTTAGTTACTCTCCTTATATCAAAGAAGACATTTGGCATTTGTTTTTTAGGGATTGGCTAGCTTCACTTAGCATAATCTGCTCTAATGCCATCCATTTCCCTCCAAATTCTATGATTTTGTCATTTTTTAATGCAGAGTAATACTCCATTGTGTATAAATGCCACATTTTTTTATCCATTCGTCTATTGAAGGGCATCTAGGTTGCTTCCACAGTCTTGCTATTGTGAATTGTGCTGCTATGAACATCGATGTAGCAGTGTCCCTGTAGCATGCTCTCTTTCGTTCTTTAGGGAATAGAACGAGAAGGGGAATAGCTGACTTCATAGTGGCTGCCAATCTTACTGGAGTGAGATGGTATCTTAGGGTGGTTTTGGTTTGCATTTCTCTGACTGCTAGAGATGGTGAGCATTTTTTCATGTACTTGTTGATTGATTGTATGTCCTCCTCTGAGAAATGTCTGTTCAGGTCCTTGGCCCATTTGTTGATTGGGTTATTTGTTATCTTGTTGTCTAATTTTTTGAGTTCTTTGTATACTCTGGATATTAGGGGTCTATCTGAAGTGTGAGGAGTAAAAATTTGTTCCCAGGATGTAGGCTCCCTATTTACCTCTCATTGTTTCTTTTGCTGAGAAAAAACTTTTTAGTTTGAGTAAGTCCCATTTGTTGATTCTTGTTATTAACACTTGTGCTATGGGTGTCCTATTGAGGAATTTGGAGCCCGACCCCACAGTATGTAGATCGTAGCCAACTTTTTCTTCTATCAGACGCCGTGTCTCTGATTTGATATCAAGCTCCTTGATCCATTTTGAGTTAACTTTTGTGCATGGCGAGAGAAAGGGATTCAGTTTCATTTTGTTGCATATGGATTTCCAGTTTTCCCAGCACCATTTGTTGAAGATGCTATCCTTCCTCCATTGCATGCTTTTAGCCCCTTTATCAAGTATAAGATAGTTGTAATATTGTGGATTGGTTTCTGTGTCCTCTATTCTGTACCATTGGTCCACCTGCCTGTTTTGGTACCAGTACCATGCTGTTTTTGTTACTATTGCTCTGTAGTATAGTTTGAAGTCTGGTATCGCTATACCGCCTGATTCACACTTCCTGCTTAGCATTGTTTTTGCTATTCTGGGTCTTTTATTTTTCCATATGAATTTCATGATTGCTTTCTCTATTTCTAAAAGAAATGCCGTTGGGATTTTGATTGGCATTGTATTAAACCTATAGAGATCTTTTGGTAATATCGCCATTTTGATGATATTAGTTCTGCCTATCCATGAACAGGGTATATTTTTCCATCTTCTAAGATCTTCTTTATATTAGGATTGCAGAAAGGTCTGTCCTTGTCACCATGCCAATCCAATAATGAGGACAGGGTTTTGAGAAAAAGGAAAAAGGTTTATTGCTTTTCCTAAAGCAGTGGTTCTGCCCATCCACAGGAACTGGGGGGATTTTAGAGAGATCATTCAAGGGCTATATTCCAAGCCTTCTCTAGCCTGAAGTTGTAATTCACTTGTTAATTTGGGTGATAGTCCTGTCAGTGATCTTCTGGTACCATCCCCAAAGTCTGAATTACTTGTTCCTTGGGGTAGGTGTTTGCTCAAGGACAGATAACTCTGCCTAGGGTGAGGAAGAATGGTTATGGAGTTTCTCCTGAGATTGGGGAGTGGGAGAGATTAGACAATAAGGAGAAGCAGGGAGAGAGGAAGAGAAATAAATGTCCATTTTAAAATAAATTGCAGTGATAGAGCATCAAGGGGTATATTCAAAACAAAAATTGGATACCAGACATAGTGCACAGGCCTATAATCCCAGCAACTCAGGAGGCTGAGGCAGTGGTGCATGCCAGTAATCCCATTGACTCTGGAAGGCTGAGGCAGGAAGATCACAAGTTCAAAGCTAGCCTTAGTGAGACCCTATCTAAAAACAAACAATAAGAAGGGCTTTGATATGCCTCAGTGGTAAAGTGCCTCTGGGTTCAATACTCAAGACCTCTGTGTGTGTATGTTTGTGTTTGATGCTTATTTTGACTAGAATTCATATATATATATATATATATATATATATATAATCTTTGTTGTATTCTATGAAGTTGGAATCAAAATTTCCTCTAGTATTGAGAAAGAGATAACTTTTGCTAGGCATGGTGGTTCAATCTGTAATACCACACATATACCAAAAAACCGCAGATATTTTTAACTCTAGATATGCCCAAGTCTGTTAACTTATCAACTACACAGTGCATTTGCTCAGTGGTTAATTTTTATAAAAAATTTACATTGCTGAATATGGAACTCAGCAATTTAATGAGGTCCTAAGCAACTTAGTGAGACCTTGTCTCAGAATACAGAATGAAAAGGAAAGGGGTGTAATTCAGAGTCAAAGAATCCGTGTTTCACTCCCCAGTACCAAGAGAGAAAAGAAAGAAGTCTATGATCTTACTTATCTGGAGAATATTTATCTGTTGAAGGCTGATTGAAGACAGGACAGAGGAGTTTCTTGCTTAAGAACTGGGTTCATCACTATTCATTTTGTGAAAATTCAACAATTAGGATTTGTATTGTTTTTGTATGTAAGGTTTTTGTCAATTCAATTAGCATTTAAATGATTGATATTGCCCATTGAATGAATCCAATATTAAACATTTTATAACTACATATGGAAAAAGGAATGGATGTTTGTTTAAAACACATGTGATTTTGAGCGGTGTGTGGTAGCACATACCTAGAATCCCAGCACCTCAGGAGATTGAGGCAGGAGGATTGAAAGTTCAAAGCAACAAAGATTTGTTGAGGACAACAACCAAGTGAGACTCTGTCTGAAAATTGAAAATAAAAAGGGATTGAGATTTGGCTCAGTTGTTAAGTGCCTCTGGGTTTAATCCATGGTACCAAAAAGAGAAAAGAAAATAGACATGAAGTTTTGACATTAATCTGCATGATATTATGATAGTTTCTAATTTTTTTTTCTCTCATCATGTATTCTACTTTTTGGTATTTTATGACTTATCTGAATGTATGAAAGGCAGAAATAATAATCTTTTAGGTTATATCCATAAAGACTTCACATTTCGTTGATACTAAATTATAAATTCCTTTTGTTGTAACTTTGATATTTAAGTAGTTAATATGGGTAATTTCTGTATTTATTTTACAGGTAGATTTTGACAACAAATCAGTAAATGGCCCCAAGTCGGAATCCATGGAATACAGCAGATGTGGTTATGGGGAAGAATACAGTTTGGAATTGAACACACATCCCCTTGAAAATGTAACTAAAAATGAAGAAAGCATGACAGGTATCAAGGTGGAGAGGTGGACACAAAACAAGAAAATACATTTAACAGATCAGGTCAAAGGAGAAAGTGTAACAGAGGCTAAAAAATCAAAAAACTGTGAAGATGATAAGGAAGAAATTAAACCTCCAAAGTTGTTTGTACCAACAATAGGTAATGGCATTACAAATGTACAGTGTTTACCAAGTGAAACAAATGTGTCATTTAACAAATTTAATATTGAAGAATTTGATAAGTCATTGGAAAACAATCCCTGTAAATTTTTGAAAGATACTGCCAATCATAACAATGCCATGAGCTCTATTCCTTCTAGTGCAAGTGGTGGTCATCTCAAGGGGAAGAGTCACACGTTACCCTTCCCACAGCCTGGCTTTAACTGCATATTGGTTGAAAATTCTGCAAACTTAAATAGTCATACTAATGCACACAATGAAGGTGATCAACCAAAACCTCCTGAGAACATACCAAGTAAAGAAACAAAAGATGGGTCTCCAGTTACATCATGTATTTTATCCATGATGCAAGATAGGAATTTAACTATAGAACAATTGGTCGCCATAGAGGCCCTCACACAACTGTCAGAAACCCCATCAGAGAATTCTTCACCATCGAAGTCAGAGAAGGATGAAGAAACAGATCAGACAACAGCTTGTTTCCGTAATAGTTACAAAGTTATCCTCTATTCTGTAACAAAAGACCTCCATGACCCAAACTCTCCAACCCTTCATAACTGTCCACCTCTCCAAAAGGAAAGTTCATGCAACACAGTAGTGTTCAATGGCCAAAATACCATGTCCAAGTCACAGTACAGCTCAGCCACTACCCAAGCATCTGTAGAACCACATGAACATTCAAAAGTATCAAATTCTGACTCCCTTTTTTCCCCAAAATCAAATTCATCTAATATTGATACCAATAAAAGTGCATTGGAAGGCAGAACTAGTCTTAATGACTTGTCTCACTTGTCGCCAAGAAGTAATAAATTGGAGCAATCTAACCAGTTATTGGACAGTAATAAAAGTGTAAATTCAAAAGATGATGCATCAAGTCAAGATGTATCCTACAGTCAAATTGAAGAAGATGTTGCAACACAATTAACACAACTTGCATCAATCATTAATTTCAACTATGTAAAACCAGAGGAAAAGAATATTGAAAGTACCCCAACAAGCATTGTTCCATATAATGTGCAGCAAAAAATTAGTCAGGAGAAGGGCGCAATTCAACAGAAACCACCACCAAGTGTGCAAAATAATCAAGCTCCATCATTACCAAAGCGAAAGAACACAACCCAGAAAAAGACAAAATCTATCCCATCAAGAGATCGTCGGAAAAAGAGGCCTCTAGCTATAAACTGTCAAGAAAATGAGCAAAAGCAGCAGGAGCAGTTGTCCTATGAGTATAGTAAGTTACATGATATTTGGGTAGCATCCAAATTTCAAAGATTCGGTCAATTTGGGTCACATGATTTTCCTATTCTGCTGGGGAAAATTCCTCATTTTGGTAAAGTACTCAAACCACTGACTCAAGCCAGTTTATCCCTACAACAGAAAAAATTATTTCCTCCACTCACTCAGATAAAATTTGAGAGATACACTGAATCAGTACAGCAAAAAATGATGAAGGTTGAACCATTGGATTCTCTCCCATTATTTCCTAACAAAACAGAATCTGATGGGCAGCAGTTTACAGACAAAGCTTGTAATTCTCAGGTACAGTCAACAGTGAATGTCAATCAGAAAGCTCATCTTTTGCCCCAGGCCTCCTTTCCACCTAACCAGTGTGCTGATGTGATGGCTATTGATGACCAAACACAGTTTCAAGAAGATACTCAAGAGCATCTTGTGCATCAGAGACTGACAACATTGCCTGGTGTCTGTTATGAGACACCCTTACCAGACCCTGCACATATTCTCAGGAATGTAAATGCAGGAAGTTCAGGAGGAATTAGAGTGGTTTCTACCAAAACTGAAGAGACGGTCTGTTCATCTAGTGTTGAAACATTAGATTTTTCACTGGGAGACGGTGTACAGACAAGTTTTAATCATGCTGTGAACTTTCTTAGTAACCCTGCAAAAAAATTGGCGGCTGCAACAAAAGAATCAGAAGCTCCGGCTTGCAACTGTCTTGGTAAGTGCTTGTATAGATGTGTTCTTTCTTCTGCAGAAATGGTCACACATCCTGACAGATTCAATGAATCCTGTCTGATTCATTGAATAATATTCTTTCCCCCATAGGTAAGGTGGACTAAATAATTCTGTACCCATTTTTCTGTTAGACATTTAATCCATTCTGCTCAGAAAAGACAGATATTTCAACTCATAGTGCAGAAAAGTAAAGGTAAACTTTCTCTCCAAGCAAATGTCTCAAGTTGCTGGACATGATGGCACAGACCTATAATCCCAGGGAGTGAGAGAGGAGGATTACAAGTTCAAGGTCAGCCTCAGCAATTTAGTGAGACCCTATGTCAAAATAACAAAGGTCTGGGAAGTTGGTAAAGGATTCTGGGTTAGATTCCTCAGAACAACATCAAAAAAAAAAGGTCTCAAGTTTAGTGTCATAGCCTAAGAAGGATTTCTTTAATACTTTATTAAAGAGTAATTATTCTCCCAATATTTAGAAGAATTTTGACTTAAGAGGATTTCATTAAAAACTTTTTCTGGTTAGCTAGTAGGTGCATACAGAGAATATATAGAACTTAACAAATAACTATACAAAGTCTCATCCACTTAAGAATGGTTTATTTCTTTTTCAGCCAGGTTCTACTGCTTCTCTATTTTGCAATTGAAAATGTGTATCCATGTATTAAGAAATTCTTTTATGTCAGTTACTGCTAGAATTCATAAATCTTTTTGAGTTTTAATGTATTTTAATACTTATTCTGCAGATATTAGTTTTCTATTTCAGTGGATAAGTTTGTCCTAGTAGGGGGAGTCACAGTATATTTTGTGCCTGAGGAGTCATTGAAAGAGAATATTGAGAAATTAATATTTTTTTATTAGTACTAGGCATTGTTAGTAATAATGCTTACCATTGAGCCACATCTCCAGCCCTTTTAATTTTTTATTTTTTCACAGAGTCTCACTAAGTTGCTTACGGCCTTGCTAAATTGGTAAGGCTGGCTTTGAACTTGCCGTCCTCCTGCCTTAGCCTCCCTGAGCTGCTGAGATTACAGCATGTGCCACCACACCAAGCTTCATTTTTTAAATTTTATTTTATATTCTGTTGTGGGACAGTGTCTCTCTAAATTGCCCAGGTGGCCACTTAAACACCTTCTGCTTCAGCCTCCCAAATTGCTGGGATTATAGGCATGCACCACTACATGGTTCTTAACATTTACTTTTATCTGTGGTTAAAAGGCCTGGTGTAGGCCTCGGATCTTGGCTCAGCAGTGGAGTGCTTGCTTCGAGTTTTTGAGGTGCTGGATTTGATCCTCAGGACAACATAAAAAATAAATAAACAAAATAAAGGTATTGTATCCATCTACAACTTAAAAAAAATTAAGAAAAGTCTTGCTAGGGTTAAGATTCTTCAGTAGTTCTTTAGAAATTTGCTTAGTATTTGAATCATGTGAAAGCTTAATTTGACTCATATTGATTAGTCACTGTGTTCAAATTTCACATAAGCTCTCAAATATAACAAATCCATTGAGCTTGGGTGTGGTGATGTGTGCTTGTAATCCCAGTGAATCAGGAGTCTCAGGCAGGAGGATTTCAAGTTTCAGGCCAGGCAATTTATCCAGACATTGTCTCAAAATACACAGAGATTTGGTTGTAGCTCAGTGGTAAAGCACCGCTGATTTCAATCTACTGAACTAAAGGGAGAGAAAAAGTAATCAGTAATCATAGATGGGGGAAAAAAGAGATTAAATAGATCATGTCATTATAGTTTCTTAATCTTCTCATTAAAACCCCTTATTTCAGTGATTATAGAATTGTAACAGGACAGAATTTGTGAAAGAACTTGTTTTGAACCCCATCTAAATAGGTTTAGTTATTAAAACAGTCTCACTTAAATTATGGCCCAAATGTTGGACATGATGGTGCATCCCTGTGATCCCAGGGAATCTGGGAAGTTGAGGCAGGAGAGGCCAGGCTTGTCAACTTTGTGATCCTGTTTGAAAATATAAAATAAAAAGGGCTGGGCATGTGACTCATTTGTAGATGGCTACTGGGTTTACAACCTTGTGCCAGGGTACCCTCTTCTGGGAAGCACTGCACAGTCTGAAGAGAGTTGAATTGAAACATAGAGGTCTTCATTCATTGCCAGGGATTGAACCCAGTGGCACTCAGCCCCTTGGCCATATCCTCAGCCCTTTTTTGTATTCTATTTAGAGGCAGGGTCTGGATGAGTTGCTTAGGGCCCCCCTAAATTGCTGAGTCTGTCTTTGAACTCCTGACCCTCCTGTCTCAGCCTCCCAAACTGCTGGGATTACAGGCATGCCTGGCTGAAACTAAGAGAGATTCTTATACTAAGGAAAGAGAAGAGTTTAACAGTGGTAAATGGCTCACCATCTGTAGCTCCTACTATGAGTCTGGTTCTATGCCATGCCTTCTAAAATTCACAACATTCTTGCATAGGGAATACTTATTATCAATTTTTACTATTTTACAAATGAGGAAATTTGGGACCCAGAGATATTCACAATTTGAAAGTGACTGAACTGGGATTAGGAGACAGGCAGTGTCAACTAGAGCCCATTCTTATAATCTCCACTGTCTCTTTCTTTAAAAATCCAAAGAATAAGAGGAAGAATGTGTCTCTGTGTATAATTGCAAATGGAAAAAAAGGCCAGCAATTCAAAAAATCAATATATAACCTGTACAAGTCTAGTTTAATTGTATGGATGGTTCTAGTAGATGGTGGTCTTTTTTCAAGACCCTTTCCTCATGCAAAGTAAGCAGTCACAACCAAGTATTAAACTATGGTATACACTGTCACATCTATGTCTAATCGTTTACCTCTGAGGGTACTGTGCTCACCTGTGTAGGATGACCAAGTAGGATCATGAAGTAAGGCAGGGTAATGGCTTTCCTTCAGGGGTATTATTTTCTAGTGAAGTGTAGTAATAGGTATCTAGTGTTTCTCAAATTTAACACTATTATTTATTTGGTGGTACTAGGGATTGAACCCATGGCATTGTGCATCTAAACAAGCCTTCTTCCACTGAGCTATATCCCAGCCCGAATTATCAGCATTTTAGAACACAGGAGGCTGTACTGTGCATTGTGGGATTTGATTTTTTTTGGAGGGAGCACCTAGCATTAGCTAATGCCCTATCTACAACAAATTTGAGTCAAGTTTCTAGTTTTTTTTGGGGGGAGCAGGAGATTGAACTCAGGGGCACTCAACCACTGAGCCATATCCCCAGTACTATTTTGTATTTTATTTAAAAACAGGGTTTCGGGGGAGACTGGGGTTGTGGTTCAGCAGTAGAGCACTCATCTAGCCCTTGCAAGGCCCTGGGTTCGATCCTCAGCACTACATAAAAATAAATAAATAATGGTATTGTATCCAACTAAAAAATAAATATTAAAAGAAAAAAAAGGACAAGGTTTCACTGCGTTTCTTAGCACCTTGCCATTGCTGAGGCTGGCTTTGAACCCTGGATCCTCCTCCTGTCTCAGCCTGTGGAGCTATTCACTGGATATTAGTGCTACTGTGCAGGACTAACACACAGACCTGACAAATTATTACTTCCAGAAATGTCTGCAGATATTGCCAAATGTTGCCGCTGGGGCAAAACTGCCCGTGCTTTAGATCAGTCGTAACAACTAGTGCTCTAGATGCCCAATAAATTAAGATCTCATCTATGTACCTTGCCTAAGAAGCCACAGAAAGCTGGGCAGTGCTGGTAATCCTGGCAGAAACAGGAAGGTCACAAGTTCAAAGCCAGCATCAGTAACTAGGTGAGGCCTGAGCAATGCAGTGAGACTGTTTCTCTAAACAAAATACAAAATAGGACTAGGGATGTTGCTCAATGGTTAAGTCCCTGGTATCAAAAAAAAAAAAAAAAAGGGAAACAAAACCACATAAGTGATTCTATATTATATTTAATATCCAGTCAAAATGATCACTGACTTTTTTGTTTAGATACACCATGATCAGAAATGCATAAAATGCAGATATTCCCCAGTGATTCTAGTTATACATGATTCTAAATCAGAAGTATGTAAACATCTTTTTCTATTCTCTGAGAAAAAAATCCCTGTTATACTTTTCTATATGAATAAACATTATTGCTGATTTTTATTTTGTCTCTGGTTTGAATATAGGTTTTTCAAAGCACCACTTTGCAACTTGCTGTTTTAATTTTATAGCTTCTAATTTTTTTTAGCTTTTAAAAATGTTTATACATATTATTTTTCAGTAACTTTATTATATTCTATATAAACTTCCTATGATTTATTTAACTTATCATTTGCTGGGATTTTTGTTAAGGTTGGTTCCCTTTTTTTGATACTATTGGTAATTGTAGCAACGAACATTCTTGTATATTTCCAATCTAAATACATAATTGTGTGTGAAGTAAGATAAGTTCTTAGTAGGGAAATTGATAGGCTCAATTTTAAAAGGAATTGAGGTCAAGCTTCTCAGACCTATCAGTCTTGGATAAGTTTTAATTTGTGCCTTAGTTATAATTTTTTTTTTTAAGGAGGAGATCAGATAATAAAGATGACCCACCCCATCCTCTGATTTGGTTTAAAAAAGAAACAAAGAAAGAACATTAGGAGCAGGAAAACCTCGCTGACTAAGATCTTGAAAAGATTCATGGTTCTGAATTAAAACAAAAACAAAGCAAAAATAGTAAAAGAGTTCCTTGCCCCTATGAAATTTTTTAAGGCTTTGGGTCTAATAATCTTATTCCTTCCGCAGATCGAGGTATACAAAAAGACAAAGGCCCATATTATACACACCTTGGGGCAGGACCAAGTATTGCTGCTGTCAGGGAAATCATGGAGAATAGGTGAGGAAATGTGTTTCCCTGTTAAAATCATTCTTTATTGTGGACCTGACTCAATGCAGATAAGCTTATCTCTGGGAATAAATATGAGGTGAAAAGAGAATTTTGAGGAGTATGAGTTGGATGTTTGTTAGGGCTCAGAAGAAAAATGCCCATATGTTCTCCTGAGTCCTCCTTATGAGCTGCTGGGTGCTTAAAAAGACTCTGAGGAAGCAAGGCTAATTGTCTATAATTAATTCAGGAATCCTTATTCATATATATATTATATAATGTTAGAATAGTTCAAAATAACACTGCGAACATTAAGTTAACCTGCATTCCCGTTGCTTGACTTGGACTCAGTTTATTTTTAAAGAGTGATCTTTAAGGATCAGTAAGAAGAACTATGAAATAGAAATGTCTGCCACATTAAAAGCAATTTTTTGGCAAGAGTAAATTTATGAGGAGTGTTTTTTTTTTTTTTTTAACTTCTGTTCATCTCTATCTCGTGTGCACATAGCAATTAAAAACAAATTGTTTCAAGTGTAGATTGTAGTTAATTAGTGTATTCCCTCCACTCTGCTTTGTAATAGGTATGGCCATAAAGGAAAGGCAGTAAGGCTAGAACAAATCATATACACAGGAAAAGAAGGAAAAAGCTCTCATGGGTGTCCAATCGCTAAGTGGGTAAGTACTTGATATTTGGAAATGTTTGAAAATACAGGTTAAATGCTTTTTTGGGGCGGTCCCATGAAAGCTTGCATCAGGAAAATAGCCACAAGGTAATAACAAGGAAGTTGTCTCTTTTTGCCTGTGTTTTGCATTTTATTGCTAGATGTACACCTTTAGAATATTGAACACTTGTCATTTTTATTTTAAACAACCAGTTTTATTTATTTATTTATTTATTTTTAAACAAACCAGTTTTCCCTCAGAGCTTTTAAAAAGTTTTGTTCTCAGGTGTTACATGTTTCTTTTCCGGTTTACTTTCCTTGTGTATCTCAGCTACATATTCTCTATAGTAATGAATTTATATTCTCCTATCAATTTTATTCCATGAATTTATTTCTTCAGATACAGTCAGCTAGTCCATCAGATAACTTCAATTTTATATTGATTTGATGGTGATGGTTTTATCTTGTTTCTGTTTCAGCTGTGATCCTTCCGGGTCATCCTGGCAGGTTTCTCTGGAGAGGGAATATTGAAACAGAATTGAGTGAAGTTGGGCTTGGATGCACATGCCCACTGACACAGTTATTAGGGAACTGAATCAGGAGGATCACTTGAGCCCAGTCTGAGCAACAGAGAGATACATCCTTTTTCCAGAAGAAACTATAGAGTGTGGGATGTAGTTTAGCTCAGCGCTAGAGCACTTGCCTCATACTTGTGAGGCACTGGGTTTGATTCCTAGCACCACATATAAATAAGTAAATAAAATAAATGTCCATCAACAACTAAAAAATATTTTACAAAATCTATAGAGTGAGCTAAAGAAAGAGGCAAACTATGCAGAATAAAATACTCCCAAGAATGTAGGGAAGAGCATTCCTAAGCCCAGAAACAATAAGAGAAAAGGTCTTAGATAAAGAAAAAGGGGACATTGGGAGAAAAAAAAATGCCAGAAGTGTCCAGTGAAGTTGAAGATAAGGGTTAGAACCAGGTGATGGTGAAAAGATGGGCAGATGCCAGATAATGAGTGTTTTGTCAGCCATAGTGAGCAGTTGAGGTTTTATTATATGAGCAATAGAAAGCATTTGAAGCATTTTCAGATAGGGGTAAGCTATCTAGTTTCTAAATAGTAGTCTAAGGAATTCATTGGTAAAGTGTTTAAGAAGATATGTTGATGCTTAACAGATTACCTGAAAACCTGTGGTATCTCTGAACAACAATTATGTTCTTTTGTGGGTTGGGAATTCAAGAGCAGTTGACAAGGGTGCTTTTTGGCAGAGGGTTCAGGAGGTTGTAGTCATCTGGAAACTTGACTACTGAAAGGAGTGTGCTATAGATGCAGAGTCACTTCCAGACTCTCTGTTTGAGGCCGTAGGTGTGTTTTTGTTTGTTTGTTTTTGTTGTTGTTTTTTTTTTTGATGGTGCTGGGGATCAAACCCAGGGCCTTGTGCATGCTAGACAAGCACTCTACCAACTGAGCTATATCCTCAGTATATATCCTTGATGGCTGTTGGCTGGAGGCCTCAATTCTTCATTATAGAACTGTTAAATATTCCCTTGGCCTGGAAGGTTAGTTTTACATGCACCCCCCACCCTGAAATAAAAGGCCAAAGAGGGGAACCTATGGTGTCTTCATGGTGCCTATGTAGATCAGTGCTGTTTGGTGGACAGGAAAATGTAAGAGCACAAATATCAGGAAGTAGTGAACTTTGGGGCCATCTTAGAGACTGTCAAGCACAAAATCAACATCCATTCTTCAATAAAAATAAATAAGTTACACTACATTGAGCTGGATGTGGTGGCACATGCCTGTAAAACGAGCTACTTGGGAAGCGGAAGCAGGTGAATCACAGGTTAAAGGCCAGCCTCAGCAACAAAGAGAAGGCGTAAACAATTTAGTAAGAACCTGTCTCAAAATAAATTTTTCACTGTGCGATGCTCTGGAGTTTGAGACAGGAGGATCAAAGCTAATCTTAGAAAAATCTACTCAGTGAGACCCTGTCTCTCAAAGTAATACAAAATAGGACTGAGGGTGTGGCTCAGTGGTTGAGTGTCCTTGAGTCAATCCCTGGTACCAAAAAAGTGGGAGGGGTAGGGATGTTGCTCAGCACCTCCTCTGGATTCACTCTCTAGAACCCCTCTTTCCCTGCCATAAAAAGAGCACTATATTGGCATATTAAAATTTGTTTATCTTATTTGTATCTTCTCTAAATGGCTAATGCTTTCATTTTTTGAATATTATATCATAATGCTCTTAAAGATCAATGCTGTTCATTATGGAATATGTCAAGAGCAAAGTTTATAAAATGTAAGAATACGATTTGTCCATAATTATAAAAAGAAGTAAGTTGTAATGGAATTGCTATAATCTCAGCTACTGGTGAGGCTGAGACAGGATGATTACAAATTCAAAGCATTACAAATTCAAAGCCAGGCTAAGAGGCCCTGTCTAAAAGACTCTTCCTGGCTGGGGGAAAGCAAATAGCCTGTTGTTGTAAACTGCCCATGGAGACTTCCATGGCAGGGAACTGAAAGCAACCTCAAGTGGTTCCTGACTAACAGCTACCAGGAAAAGAGGAGCCTCAGTCTTTTTTTTTTTTTTTTTTTTTAAGAGAGAGAGAGAATTTTAATATTTATTTTAGTTTTCGGTGGACACAACATCTTTGTTTGTATGTGGTGCTGAGGATCGAAACTGGGCCGCACACATGCCATGCCAGCGCACTACCACTTGAGCCACATCCCCAGCCCCGGAGCCTCACTCTTAGCAATGAAAGAAACTAAGGGTTTATAACAGCCAGAGAGCCTTAGATAAGAATCAAAGCCCCTTGGATTTCAGCAGCTAACACATTGGACTTCTCACACTTGGAAAGTGGGATAATATGTTTGTGTTGCTTAAGTTCCTAAATTTTTGTTAATTTGTTATACAGTAATAGAAATCCAACATAAGTGGCATTATTTTTTGCTTTGTTAATTATCTTCATTTATTTCTTTTTATGTGGTGCTGAGGATCAAATCTAGTGCTTCACTGGTTCTAGGCAAGCATTCTACCACTGGGTCAATGAAAGGAAATACTTTGAGACACACAGCCCTGATACTCAAAAAGTGTGTCCACAATGAAGCACAGATCCTGGTAGAAGAAAGGAGATTTACTATTGTTGAGTTCTTGTGCTCTGGGAACTGAGAGCTCCCAGGGAACGAGAATGATCCTATCTATCTATCTATCTATCTATCTATCTATCTATATATATATATATACACACCTATACTCATAAAGAAGCTTAGTTTTCTGGGCCCCAGGAAGCCTTTGGGTTCAACAGGGCATATAAGTATTCTAGATTTGAGATACTGAAGATATTGGAAGGGATTGGGTGAGATAATCAGGAAGTTAAAATAATAATAAAAAGAACTGGGGATATAGCTCAGCATTCTAGTACTGTCCTCCCCCTGCAAAAATGTGTGTGTGTGTGTGTGTGTGTGTGTGTAAATGAACAGTCATGAAACAGCTACCCAAGTTAAAAATAAACATTGTTGGAGCTAGGGTTATAGCTCAGTGATAGAGTGCTTACCTAACACTTGTGAGTGTTCAAGCCTCAGCGCCACATAAAAAATAAATAAATAAAATAAAGGTATTTAAAAAAAAGAACATTGTTACATTCCAAAAAACTCCAATGATAAATCTCCCCTAGCTTTTGTGATAGTTTCTTTTTTAAATTCTTTTTAGATATACATGGCAGTAGAATGTATTTTGACACATCACACATACATGGAATATGATGTGGAGTTTCGCTGGTCACATATTCATATATAAATATCTTTGAATATAGGAAAGTTATGTCCAATTTGTTCTAATTTTTCTGGTTCCTTTTCTGGACACCTTCACCTTATGTTTTCTAATAGTTTTGTTTTTATCTTGCCCCTATGTTTCACCTTGTTCCTTTGCTAAAATAGATGGCAGGGATTAGTTCCCAATATCTAGCACTGGTAGTTGACATATTCATTTAGTTGCATCTGCTAGTTATTTCTGGATCCATTACTTATTTGCCTAGTAAGTAGCATGGAGTAAAAATATCTCTTGAAATGGCAGCTGTCTTCCTCCGTAATGTGTAATTAACCCAAGGTAGTTCAGTTATATGATAGGGTTTTGTGTGATTTCTCCTTCCTGACTTCCAAACCTCTTCTCATGTAATAATAATAATGACACTAACAGAATTGCAGTATGTCTGTATGTTTAAGACAAAATTTGAATCTCATTGTTCATAGAAACTTCTTGTAACACTCTCTGTGAGTTATTAGGTACAAAGTGTATTTGTTCAGCATTTTCCATGAATCTCAGGTATAGATAAATTGCTTTCTTCTTTTGTCTTATGTGATATTCCTTTTTTTCTTCCTAGAATAAAAGAACATCTCAGTATAGTGTAGTAGTTAGTTAGTAGTAGTAGTAGTAGTTATAGTGTATAGTGTATAGTATAGTGTAGTAGTTAGTTAGTAGTAGTTATAGTGTAGTAGTGTAGTAGTTAGTTAGTAGTTAGTAGTTAGTATAGTGTAGTAGTTAGTTCATAAATACAAAAATAATTTAGATAGAAGGAATAAAATAAAATTCTGTTGATGAGTGACTTAATGAGTGAAAGTTTTAATATCTTTTAATGACCATTCAGTAATAAAAACTTGGGCTTGGGATGTAGCTCCATGGTAGAGACCTGAACTAGCGGGGGATGCACCCCCCCAAAAAAAATCATTTTGATAATAAAAACAGTTATTGATGTAGCATGTTTGTGGAAATGAAATAGGTTTTATAAATGAAATCTAAAAATAGTAAGTTTAATCACACTTTCCAGGTTATCTTATAAAAGACCAAATCTGTTCATTGCCAAACAATAAGCTCCTGTTGAATAAATGTATACTGAGGTTAGATAATACTTAGAAAACCAAATATTTTGCATTTGAATTGGTGTCTTCAAGTAGTATGGATGTTTTCCATATTATTTTTTTAAATTTTTAGTTGTAAATGGACACAATAACTTTATTGAATTTATTTTTATGTGGTGCTGAGAATCGAACCCAGTGCCTCACGCATGGTAGGTACTCTGTCACTGAGCCCCATCTCCACCCCAATATTAGTTCTTTTCTAAGAGGAGAAAAGAATTCAAGCTAGAAATCTGGTTGTCTAACCCATAGTTGAACTTTAAGTTAAGGTTAAATGCAAAATATAATAAACTATAGTCCATAGTCTTTAGGACTCTATACATTATTTGGAGTGACACCAGCATAATTAAGTGCCACCAGCATAATTAAGTCCTATCTGTGGGTATGGGAGGAAATGAAACCCAGTCAGCCATTCATTTTGAACTAAGGAATCTAATAAACTTGTAACTAGTGGATTGCGTGTCTCTAAATTTACTTTCATCTTAGTGTATTCATTTTGTGTGTAATCCACATTAAACATTAACCTCCATTACAATTCCAGGGTTACACTAAGTGTCAGTGCCTCACTGAATTGCTAAGGCTAGTCTTGAACTTTCAATCTTCTCCTTCAGCTTCCTGGGTCTTTGGGATTAGCAGGCATGCACCACCACATCAGATTCTAAAAGGAAATTCTGAGTAGTAGCCTGCATTTGGAGTCATTCTCACATTGATTGTTTTGCCTGTTCTCTCCATTGTTTTATTCTTTTCTTTGAAATGAGTCCTTATCAGGTGATCATTTATACTCCCACATAATTATTAGACTTTGGCAGAAATTTTGACTCCTTTTTTCTGTCACTTTGGGTCTTGTCAGGGACTAGTTGTCTTGTTATTCTGTAGATTTGGATGGAAAAGGTGATATAGTTCTTGAGTGCCCACGTTCAGTTAACTCCCTGTACTCCCCTACCTCTGGAACCCCTGATGATGACAGGAGTGGGAAGAATTCAAACTGCAGCAGCCCAGTTGGCTCCAATGCCTGTTAATTTCAGGGGCTCCTCAGCTCCCTCCAAAGAATTACTGTATTAGGCAGTAGGATAGATGTGTTAATGAGCATACATGAGGGGTAATTTCTTTTCTACTCTCATCTGATTCCCCCATAGTTCTGAGTTGAGTTGTGAACTAAATGGAGTATTCAAAAGTCTACAAACCATCTTGCTGGAATTTATCCCTTTTTTTTCGGTCTTCAATTTTTTGTTCCAAGGTTCTTCCTAATATCTACTATGGTTGTCTTGGGGGGTGCTGCTGATTTCTGTGTCCAAATCAGGTACCTCCTGTCCATTCCCATAATAGCCGATGAAAAGGTACCTGGCATCCTGGGTTACACTTCTTTGGTACTTTCAGTATCTGCCTAGTGTAACATAGCCATTTTTTTTTTTTTTAATATTTATTTTTAGTTTTCGGCGGACACAACATCTTTGCTTGTATGTGGTGCTGAGGATCGA
Organism: Spermophilus citellus; assembly: GCF_964194105.1. Classification (NCBI taxonomy): domain Eukaryota; kingdom Metazoa; phylum Chordata; class Mammalia; order Rodentia; family Sciuridae; genus Spermophilus; species Spermophilus citellus. The sequence goes on from NC_138195.1 coordinate 42,955,817, forward strand.
ACCCGGGCCGCTCGCATGCCAGGCAAGCGCGCTACCACTTGAGCCACATCCCCAGCCCCGTAACATAGCCATTTTATGTTTCAGTTGAGTTCATGGTAGCTGTGAAACAGTGTTACGGTTTTACAGTTTTCACTGTCCTTGCTTGGAACCCAGGGCCTGACACATGCTAGGCAAGTGCTACCACCCCAGCCCTAGATGATGGTTTTTTTGTTTATTTGTTTTGTGGTAACCTAGTAACCTAGGGCCTCTTTTTGCTAGACAAGCACTCTACCACTGAACTTCACACTGATTGATAAATGACAACTATTGAAGCATGTTAAACAGATTAGTGATAAGATCAATATTACTTGTGATAAAAGCTAATTATTCTATAGTATTCTAAATGTTGAGAAACTTCGATTAAAGTGAAGCAAAATACTAATTGAATGTTGAAATCTTTTTTGTCCTTCTAACACTAGTAAGTAAAATATTACTATTTTGATTATTTGCATTTTAGGAAGTAAGTTTGTGTGTGTTTATTTATTAACCACTGTATTTCTCCCATGAATTTATTATTCAAAACCTATCTTGTACTTTTGTGAACAAGACTTCCATTGTACAGCCTGCCATTGTCTTTATCTAAATTTCCTTTATTCCTGAGTGCCTGGCTATTATCCTTGTAGAGAAGCTTATTTGGCTCCAGAGGAGTTTTATTTTACTGATGTCTTTCCCTACTTAATGACAAAAATATTTGTGACTCTCCATGTTTTTTTTTGTAGACAACCAGTAATTAATTTGACAATTTTTCATCGATTTTAAATTTCACTAGTATATCCTCCTACTGGTTCTATTAACTTTACTCATTAACCCAGTAGAGGGGAACATTGTTTGTCCGGTTCTACCGTATTGTTTTCTGTGTTTATAAGGAAACATTTTTTTAATTTAGAGGACAATTTCCTTTCATTTGTTTAAAAACTTTTTTCTTGACTTAATTCTCATTTACTGTTACACATGAACTTTAGAAACAAACTGAATTGTAGACTGAGGAGGGTGTGAAAATCTCTCACTTGTCTCAGTAGTGCTGGAGATCCAACGAAGAGCCTCAAACATACTGGGAAGTGCTCTACCACTGAGCCAATCCCCTAATCCTAGAATGAACATCTTTTAGTGTTTGGCCTTCTCATCTAGGACAACTATTATATTCTCCTGGGCTGTTCTTTCTTTTTATAATCTTTATATTTTATATTTATATTCTTATGTTTTTTACATTTTTCTGTTTTAGCAACTCTAATGAAGTATAATTTACAATGCATTCTACTTAAAATAATCCCTCTCTCTATGTTTAATTTAGGCTCTAAACCAAACTTCTATTGGGTTATTGCTGGTATACACTAAAGGAGCCACCTGTTTTATTCTCTTTAAAAATTCAATACAGGAAGCTGGAATAGTGGCTCAGTTGTAAAGCCCATGAAGTTGTAATATCCCTGGGTTCAGTTCCCAGTATCAAAAAATTAAAGTAGCCAGGCATGTTGGGGCACACCTATAATGCCAGCCTCAGCAATTTAATGAGGTCCCAAGCAACTTAGTGATAGCCTAACTGAAAATAAAATATTAAAAGAGGCTGGGGATATGGCTCAGTAGTTATTGTGCCCCTGGATTAAATCCCTGATTTAATCTTTTTAGGGCATGGGGTGCTGGAGATTAAAACCATGTCCTTCCTGCATTCTACTACTGAGATATATCCTCCGCCTAAGAAATATTCCGAGATAGGTTATCAAAAAGATCTATTGCCTATTTCCACCCCTTCTGTAAAAGTCCTATCCCAAAAGTTACCAGTACTGCCAATGAAAATGATTTGTCTTCAACAGCACTTTTTCTCAGCAATTCAAACTACTGTTCCACTTCCTATTTTGGGGAAGCTCATTCTTTACTTTGCTTTTTGTAATACAGCTTTCACCATCTCCTATCAGCTTTCAGTTAGTCTCTTATAAGCCTTCTTAGGTGAGCTTCTCCATGGTTTTGTGTTAAGTACTCACCAATGTGCAAGTTACTGCCATGTCCTGCTACTTGCTGTTGAAAATGGCCTTGAAAGTCAGCAGGGAGGAAAGCAAGAATATTTTTCAGAGGTGAAGGTCCAGGAAAGATTTTGGGTAACTGTTGCGTCTTCAGTTAAATTTTTAATTTTTCTTTTAAGAAAAATTCTCAGCATTTAGGATATGGCTCAATGTGTTATGCATGAGGCCATGCATTCAATTTCCGAGTACTATACACACACACACACAAAGTAGGATCTTGCTAAGTTTCTTAAGACCTCACTATGTTACAGAGACTGGCATCAAACTTGCTATCCTCATGCCTCAGTTTCCTGCATTACTGGTATTATAGATGTGAGCCATCATGCCCAGCTTGAGCTGTCTTGGAAACAGAGGAAGCATTATCTTTATCTCAGAGATCCCTGAATTAGAACCATCTCTCTATATAATAATTTTGTGAAGAGAGTTTTATAATGATAGAAGGCATTTTCTGTCAACCTATGGGTAGAATTTTTCTTTAACTTTGTCTTATGGTCCCTGTTTCCCAAAAATCTCTGCATAACGTTTGTACTATCTTTTTTACCATGATTAACTCTATTTTCATCCTGGAAAGGGGCTAACTTCTTTCCAATCAAGAAGTCTGACCCTGCTTTGCACCCTGATTCATATAAACCCCTTATAATTCTTTGTATTCCCTGCTCACAGTATTACATGAGAAAAATGCATTGCAGTCATTTTCTCCTTTTGTGGAAATGATACATGACTATATTTAGCGTGCTTACAAAACTTAATACACACTGATTATTATCCCAATGTTTGGGCATTCAAAATATATACAGCTGTGCACAGTGGTACAGGACTATTCCCAGTATCTTGGGAGACTGAGACAGAATGATCACAAATTTGAAGCCAGCCTCAGCAATTTAGTTAGACCCTTTTCCAACATAAGAAACACAAAAGAGTTGGCTATGTGGCTCAGTGCTAAAACAACCCTGATTCAACCTCAAAGAATTTTGTTTTCATTTACAGATAAAAATAAACAAATAAATAGTCAGTCCTTCTTATCTGTGGGTCCTCCAACCCCAAACTCAAACCTCTGTGTATCAAAAATACTTGTCCTGGCTATAAACGTAGCGCAGTGGTAAAATGTGTGCTTCTCATACAAGAAGACTCAGGTTTTAATTCCAGTTCCCTGAAATCACACCACACATCTATAGTAATCATCACTGCACCAAGGGCAGGAATGGGATTTAGGCTAAAAAAGAAATTACGTTTTTACTGAGCATGTATAAATACTTTTTATTTTTGACATTTTCCCCCAAACAATATAGTTAAATTATAACTATTTATTTATAGTTAATATAAATAACTATTTATATTAACTATAAATAACTATGGTATTTATTTATATGTGTGTATTGTACTGGGTATTGAATCCAGGTTCTTGGTTATGCTATGAATTTTAAAGGGTTCTCTAATTTCTGCACACAGTAAAAGATTTTTCTGGGGCCCGGCACCATTGTGCACACGTGTAATCCCAGGGACTAGGAGACTAAGGCAGGATGATCATAAGTTCCAGGCTAGCCCGGGGAAGTGACTGAGTCTCAAAATAAAAAAGACTGGGGATTTTGCTCAGTCATAGAAACAAGATTTCTACAAAAGATATTTGGTCTTCAAATTTCTGCTCAAAATAGGTTTATTCTCTCCTTTTGCTTGCCAGCAGTACTTAGAAAAAGAAGGGTGACATTGAAAGACTCATGTCCCAATTTCAAAATGCATCCCAAAGCTATCAAGACAGTGTTGTTCCTGTCATAAGTCAATGGAACATAATAAGTCCATGGAACAGAATCGAGAGTTGATCATAAAGCTTCACATTTATGGTCACTTCGTTTTTCAGTAAATATGCCAAGACAAGAATCATTAGGAAAGAATAATCTTCAATAAATATAGCTGGGGTAGTTAGAGGTCCACCATATAATTTTTTATTAGATGATATAATATGAAAAATGCTAGTGGGGGCTGGGGATATAGCTCAGTTAGTAGAGTGCTTGCCCCTCATGCACAGGGCCCTGGGTTAAATCCCCAGCAACACACACACACACACAAGGTACAAATGGTATAAATGGCCAGACATGGTGATTCAAGCCTGTGATCCCAGCAGCTCAGGAGGTTCAGATAGGAGGATCGAAAGTTCAAAGCCAGCCTCAGCAACCTTATGAGGCACTAAACAACTCAGCAATACTCTATCTCTAAATGAAATATAAAATGAGGGCTGTCGATGTAGCTCAGTGATTCGGCACCTCTTGATTCAATCTCTGATACCAAAATAAAGAAAAAAAGACTAGAAGTGATTAAGAAGAAATTAAAGATAAATTGGACTAAAAAGAACAAATAAAGTAATTGAACTTCATCAACAATGAAATTTTTGTGCTATGAAGGACTCTGAAATAGGGAAAAGACAGCTAACAAAATGGGAGAAAATAACTTTAAGTCATACAATTTTTTTTTGTCATACAATTTTTTAATGCCCAGTGGAGTATACATGAACAAAACCAGAACTTAATGCATGTTCGTAAACAAGTGCTCTACTACTGAGCTACATTGCTAGTCTTGTTTTATTTACTCATTTTTATTATGAGATAGCACTAAGTTACACTGGCTGGCCTGGAATTGGTGATGCTCCTGCCTCAACCTCTCAAATTACAGAAATGGGCTGACAGTATCTTACTTAGTTGCTTGATACCTGGCTATTTTGCTGAGGCTGGCTTTGAACTTGTGATAGTCCTACCTCTGCCTCCCGAGTTGCTGGAAGTACCCATGTGAGCCCGGCAGGTGACAAATATTTTTAATGAGAGATTCTGTGTCATTAGTAGTGCAAAATGAAGGATTTGAAATTTTCATAAAGTATAACCACACAAGGTTTTTGTGGTTTTTAAATATTCACTCAATAAATATTTGATTTGAGCCTCTGATGAAATGAATTCTGTGCTCAGTAACATGTTTCCAGTGGTAGAGCAAACAAACATAAAATAGTAGTTAAGATTTATTAGATCCTAATATGCTACTTTAGAAAAGTTAAGAGATACGCCAAAATGACCTGAACTAATAAATGAAAAAGAAAAAGATGATTAAAGTAAACCCGTTATTTCACTATAACTTATCTACAGAAGACAGCATAAATCCTAAGCTCACAAAATTTTTACAAAGTGAACACAATTTTGTTGTCAGTGTGCAATATAATTGCACCTCAGAAGCATTCTTGTCCCCTCTTAATCCCTAGCTACTTACCAAAAATATCACTCTCCTTCTCTTCTGACATTTTGTATTATAAAAAGAAGTCATTTTTTTGCCTCTCAGCACTGTAATTATGAGATTCATTTGTATTGTGTATAATTATAAATCATTCTCATTGCTAAGTCGTATTCTTTTATTATGAATAGTTAAAATTTATTGGGCGCTTCTGCTGGTAATGACATTTCAGTTATTTCCAGGTTGGAATAATTATGAATAATGCCTCTGACTTTGGGAAACAGGGAAGTGCATTAGTGTCTAGTGGAGTTCCTGGATTGTGAATAGATGACATGTTTAGCTGATTAGATTTGTTGATACTAGTAGTTTTCCAAAAGTAGTTCTCCTTTCTTACCTTTTCATGCATACTATACAAGAGTGTTTCTGAACATTTTTAGTTTTGTTTCTTGTAAGCATTCTATTTAGTTATGTAGTTTCTCTTCTTTAAACCCTCCACCCCTTTTTGTACCTGTAATTGAATCCAGAGGCACTTAACCTCTGAGCCACATCACAAACCCCTTTTGTGTGTGTGTGTGTGTGTGTTTGACAGGGTCTCACTGAGTTGCTTAGGGCCTAAGTTGCTGAGACTGAGACTGGATTTATACTTATGATTCTCCTACTTTGGCCTCTGGAGCTGCTTAAATTCAGGGATAGGCCACCTTGCCCACTCTGCCTCCTGCCTTGCCTTTTTTTTTTTTTTAATTATAATTTGTTATGAGAGCAGAATGCAATTTAATTTACATCCTACTTCAATCTATTCCTATTAAATAACAACTACTGTCTTTTCCCCCTAGCTCCTGGTTCTTTCTAATTATATAAATGTAACTGTTTTAGATACCTGACATAAATAGATTCATGCAGTATTTGTCATTTTTGTGACTGGTTATTTTCTTTATTATAATGGCTTTATTTCTTTCAATATTTTTATATATTTCAGAGAACTTAGATTTAATACCGCAACCCCTTATTGAACCACGATCCATATTTACTGACTCAGCTCCTAGACATTATGCTTAATTTTCTATAGTTCACTGAAGAAAAACATCTGTGAAAGACCCATATATCATCAATATCATCACAATGTATATCTTCTTTGCTAGGCTGGGGGTTGGTGTAGCTCAGTGTTAGAGCACTTAACAAGCATGTGTGAAGCCCTGGATTCAGTTCCCAGCCTTGCAAAAAAGAATCCTCTTTCCTAGGTTTAGTCATTGCACTTGGGTATCTGAGGTAGGAGAAGCATTTGAAACTAGTCTGGGCAACTGATCAAGACTCCATCTTGCTGGTCACAATGGTGCACTCCTGTAATTCCAGAGTCACAACCCTAAGTTACTTAGGGCCTTGCTGATTTGTTGTGGGCTGTTCATGAACTTGGAATCCTCCTTCTTCAGCCTTCCAAGCACTCTGAGTCGCTCTGATTACTGTGGGCCTGCACTATTGCACCTGACTATTCTGGCATTCCTTTTTTCCCCCCAAATAAATAGAATCAGGAGGTGATATTTTAAATCCAGTTAGCATCCCAGGATCAGAATTTGGATGAGTCTGGGGATATAGTTCAGTTGGTAGACTGCTTGCCTCACATGCACAATGCCCTCGGTTCAATTTCTATCAACACACATCAAACAATTAATTATTATATTTTGGATTTTGCAAGTCAGCTGTACCATTTGGTTCTTATGATTAAAATAGGTGTGGTACAGTCTTGTAATAGCATAACGAAATCATAGAAATTGCATGATCGTTGGTTTATATGGTATCCTGTATAGTAACATGAGACACAAAAGCAATCTATACCTTTGTCACAGTTCAATGTCAAGTTTGTTGATGGAACCCAGGGGCTTTTAAGCACTCAGCCAGATCCCCAGCCCTTTTTATATTTTTATTCTAAGACTTTGTCTTGATAAGTTGCTGAGGATGGTTTTAAATTCCCAATACTACTGCCTCACCTCATAAGCCTCTGGGATTACAGGTGTGCAGTACTCCATCCTGCTCTACATTTATTTTTAATATTGGGATTCCTGGTTTCTTTCCATTTGTGGAAAAGCAGAGCAGGTATTTAAATTTTCCTGAGTCCTCGGTTTCCCCTTTTGGAACTCAAACAAATAATCTTGTTTTTTAAATTTTTTTTAGTTGTCAATGTAACTTTAATTTTATTTATATGTGGTGCTGAGACTTGAACCCAGTGCCTCACACATGCTAGGTAAGCGCTCTACCACTGAGCTACAACCCCATCACAAAACAAAGAATGTTGCACTACTTTGTAAAGAATAGCCAACCACATATCACAGATTTCTGTTCTGCCTAGTTTTTTGTGTTCTTATAAGCTGATATCAGTTTTATGGAGGCAACTAGGAAGACAACAGCTTGTCTCATTGGCTTCTATAATTTCCAACCCTTGAGACATATAGTGATATTTTTTTTTTTAAAGAAAGAAATAAGCTAATATATAACCACCCAGAACGTAAAGATAAATGTCCATTGCATTTAAATGTAGGATACTTGTTTTCCATAGATGAATGCATTCTGCTTTTGCAGGTTATAAGAAGAAGCAGTGAGGAAGAAAAAGTTCTTTGTTTGGTCCGGGTGCGTACAGGCCACCACTGTGAAACTGCTGTGATGGTGGTGTTCATCATGATATGGGACGCCTTATGTCCTCCATTTGCCGACAGTTTGTATCAGGAGATTGTTGAGAGTCTACGGTCATACAATGGTCATCCGACAGACCGAAGATGTACCTTCAATGAAAAGTAATCAAATCTGTTTTGTTCTGATTTGACAGTCAGATCCATATTATATAATGGTAAATTGTTAATTAACTAACAACTAAGTATACTGTATGGGAAAATAATATTTTAGGTATTCTGGTAGAATAAACAAATATTTTGTTAAACAGAAATTAGTGTCATTGATAGGGCCATTTTAGAATATTCTCCAAATAAATGCAGTGGGGAACAATGCTATTGATTGAACCTATTTCATATTAACCAAGCATTCTAACAGTGTGCTATATCCCCAGCCCCTCATATTTTTTACCATTTCCTTCTTTTTTGAACCCAGATATGTTTTATTTTTAATTTTGAGACAGATCTTGCTAAATTGCTTAGGGACTTTCTAAATTTCTGGGGCTAACCTTAACATTGTGATCTCCTGCCTCAACCTTCCAGATTGCCAGGTATACAAACATGCACAGGAAAGTAGTTATAGCAGAAAGAATGGTACTTCAAAAGAATTTGTATCATTTTGTATTTGTTCAATTCAAAATAAGAGAATATTTGCTTTTACTCCTCTCTAGGCATTGATTATGTTGTCAAATTTTAATTTTTGTCTATTAATGACATCAGCATAATTTTAATTACATCTTATTATGAACCAGTATTTCTCTCTCCTGTTTTTATATATCAATGCTATTAAAAGTTTGCCTGGTTTATAATTTGCAAATTATTTTCCCAGATCATTTTTCTTTATGCTTTTTGTTGTTGTTGTTGTTGTAGGTGGACACAATTCTTTAGCCCCTCTTTATACTTTTTCTGTGCTATTTTTGTTTCCTTGCTGTTTTATTATGTAGTGCTGGGAATCAAACCCCAGGTTTCTGTATCCCCAGCCCTATGTTTTTTTTTTTTTTTTTTTTTTTTTTTTTAAAGAGAGAGTGAGAGAGGAGAGAGAGAGAGAGAGAGAGAGAGAGAGAGAGAGAATTTTTAATATTTATTTTTTAGTTCTCGGCGGACACAACATCTTTGTTGGTATGTGGTGCTGAGGATCGAACCCGGGCCGCACGCATGCCAGGCGAGCGCGCTACCGCTTGAGCCACATCCCCAGCCCCCTATGTTTTCTTTTAATATTTGATAGGACTCACTCACATTCTTGCTACTCTGTAAGATTTTCTTTTCTTTTTTAGTATAATATATGTGATTATGTGCGTTTATTAATATTGTGCTGAGTGTCAAACCCAGTGCCTCGCACTTGCTGGACAAGTTCTCTTACCACTGAGCCACAATGCCATCTGTAAGATTTTCTTTTTTCTTTTTGGTTCCATATATAAAATTTTATTTTATAAAATAAAACTTTGTATACTTTTAATAATCTAATGATATCACTGGCATCTTCATAATATTGACTCTTATTCAATAGCATGGATTTTCTATTCATTCAATATAGTTTCCCTTAAGAATGTTTTAAACTTTTCCTTTTTTTTTTTCCTTAAAGAGAGAGTGAGAGGAGAGAGAGAGAGAGAGAGAGAGAATTTTTTTTTTTTTTAGTTCTCGGCGGACACAACATCATTGTTTGTATGTGGTGCTGAGGATCGAACCCGGGCCGCACGCATGCCAGGCGAGCGCGCTACCGCTTGAGCCACATCCCCAGCCCTGTTTTAAACTTTTCCACATAAGTTTCCTTAAAAGAAATGTCATTAAACAAAATGTAAATGAAATTTTACATCATTTTCTTCCCAACCCTTACATAAGATAAGGTTAATTATTTTATTATGTTGATATATAACAGTAACACTTCTAGTATTAAATTATTTCATGAAAATTGCCTTTTAGAAAATATTATATACCCTCATTCACATACCCTTTTCTTGAAAAGGTGCAGTATAGTCACTTTCCTCTACCTAAAATTCAATGTGTTTTATTATTTTGTTTTTTAGAGTTCAAAGAGCTTTTATTTCAGTTTTTGTTGTTTAGTGCATTGAAATCATGAAAGGGAAAAGTTTAATTTTGTTGAGTCCTGGTGAAATTTTGATTGTTCAGAGTGTTTCCTTCAGATTCACATCAGTTTTGGAAGTATTGGTACTTATATTATACGCCACATTTAATATTATAAGCTATCTGAAGTCAGTTTATTCAATTTTTGGAGAGGTTAACTTACATCTCTATTAAGTCTCACAATTTGTCACATTTCTTATGTCTTTGGTTTGAAATAATCTTTGAGAGTATGTTAATTTATATTTTTCTCTCTTCCCTATGTATTTTTGCTGTGATGTACATAAATTATTTTTCTATTTGTTTGGCACCTTTAATTTCAAATTTAATTTAACCCTTGGATCTAAATTTGCAACTCATTTTTTTAATTTATCAATTATTGTACTATTAATGGATCTCCAAACCCTCCAAAATACATCTTCTACCTCTATAGGAAGTTGCCATATTTCTGAGTCCTGTTTTTTTTTTCCCCCTCAAAGTTTTTTATTTTTTAATTTTTTTGTTGTTGTTGTTCTTGTTGTTACTGGGAATTGAACTTAGGGACACTCAAGCACTGAGCCACATTCCCAGCCCTTGTTCATACTATTTTATGTTGAGTCAGGTCTAGCTGAATTGCTGAGGCTGGCTTTGAACTTGGGATCCCGCTGACAACCTCCCAAGCTGCTGTGATTACAGGTGTGAGCCACCGCACCTGGCTTCAAAGTTGTTACATTGATTGATCTTCATTTTCTTCATTATAAGGAATGTTATGTAGGGCTGGGGATGTGGCTCAAGCTGTAGCGTGCTCGTCTGGCATGCGTGCGGCCCGGGTTCGAGCCTCAGCACTACATACGAACAACGATGTTGTGTCCACTGATAACTAAAAAATAAATATTAAAAATTCTCTCTCTCACTCACTCTCTCTAAAAAAAAAAAAAATTGGTATGCCCTTTTAAAAAAAAAGGAATGTTATGTGATTTTCCTGACTTCACACCAAAGCATAATTTTAATCTGAATTTCCACATTATTTTCCTTGACTTTAAAAATAATTTTTATGTTTTTTCACTTTTGTATTTTTTGATCATTACATAAGTCATACATATATTCTACTTCATGTTTTAAGCATTACACAAATTTAGAATCCCCTGAAGAATGTACACTATTTACTTGCTTTTACATCTTTAATAATATATATGGGTCTGTGGCAGAATGCTTGCCTTGCACACGTGAGGCATTGGATTTGATCCTCAGCACCACATAAAAATAAATGAACACAATAAGGATTAAATAATAATAATAATAACGTTTAGGTCTTCAGAAATACTCCCAATTTGCTGCATGCAGTGGTACATGTCTACAATTTGAGAGACTGGAGCCTGAGACAACTTAGGAAGACTGTCTCAAAATAAAATGGCTGAAAGGAATGGGGCAGTGGGGGGTTGTAATCTTAAAAAGAAACATTTTATTTAAAAGTTTAGTTTTCAGGGTTGGAGTTTTGGGTCAGTAATAAGAGTGTTTTTCTTAGACATATGAGATACTGGGTTTGATCCTTAGCACACATAAAAATACATAAATAAACTAAAAGTATTGTGTCCATCTACAACTAAAAGTATATATTTTTAATGTTTACTTTTTAAAGACTAGGATGTAACTGAGTTGGTAGGGAGCATGCTTACAATGCATAGGCCCTGGGTTGGATCCCCAGCACCACACACCCAAACAAAAAAAGAAAGAAAGAGTTTAGTTTTTAAATAGATAAATTTGGTAACTGATCTGTTATATACTTTTATAGTTATATGACTCTCAAATATTCTGTCTCAGGTATTATCCTGGTTTATCTTTCAACTCACTTACAATTACCCTCTTGCAGTCGTAACTGTGTATGTCAAGGAACTGACCCAAAGACTTGTGGAGCTTCATACTCTTATGGCTGTTCATGGAGCATGTATTTCAATGGATGTAAATTTGGTAGAAGCCCAAACCCCAGAAGGTTTAGAATTGATCCCAGCTGTCCCAGACATGTAAGTGTCCTCTTCCCTTTTAAATTACATAGCGTGTATATAAATGTATTCCTTTAACATTTTTGAAATACTAAATATGTACATATATTTTTAAAACTACATATATTAAAAAGTAGTAATGAAATCAAGTGTGGTAGCTCATGCCTATAATCCTAGCTACTTGGAGGTAGAAGCATAGGAAGTTTTAGGCTACTCTTTTGGAATTTTGTAATTTTGTAAGACCCTGTTTCAAAAATAAAATTTACAAAAGGTAGTTGTGTTACAGTACCTCTGAGTTTGATTTCCAGGACCACCAAGAAAATATGTCAAGAAATAAAAAGTAGTAATGAAATACTAAATATGTTTAAGTAAATAATTAAAAGTGTCCTGCTATGGTAGCAGAGGCCTATAATTCCTGTAATTCAGGAGCCTAAGACAGGAGGATCCAAAATTTAAAGCCAACCTCTGCACTTCGCTACTCAGTGAGACTCTGCCTCTAAATAAAATGCAAAATAGGTGTTGTGATGTGGCCCTGTGCTTGGGCTTCATCCCAGGTACAAGAAAAAAAAAAAGTTCAAATAAATTAGGTAAAGATATTACCTGTCGACCCATATAAGTTATTTTTGGCTCCTTCCTCCTGTGTCTCAACCCTCGTGGAAACTATTGATAGATGAACCTAGAATTTTACACTTTTAGTAGAAAAAACCATTTAGCATTTGCCAACATTTCAAAGACTCAGAAAGTTTAACTACCCACAGAACCTCTATGACAGAATTACTAAAGGACGTAATGCAAGAAGAAGACTTAAGAAACCGGAACGAGTCTGTCCGGAACACAAGGCCATGGTGAGCAAAGAAATTAGTTAAATTTACAATTAAGTTTAAATAAGTTGAGTACTTTCTTTTTTTTAATTAAAACAAGCACCTATTAGTATAAGTACAAATTCATATCAACTTGGTGGAGGTGGGAAACGGGTGCCATGTGGCTCAGTGGGGACTAAGCGTGGCAATATTTTTGTGTTGTTTGGGTGAAGAGGACTTATGTATTAATCATATTAATTAACTTGAAGATTGGTGTTTTCTCCATGTTCAGCAGTGACCAAGAGTAAAAAAATAGTATATATTACAACCACTATACATATACATTTACAGAAATAAAAAATTATAGTGTGGGAAAAACCAAAAAATTAAGACATTATCGAAGACCAATACTTAGCAAAATTATAAAGTAAAATGTTAAAATATTTCTAAAAGTCTTTTATATCCACTTGGGGTTGTAGCTCAGTGTAGAGCATTTGCTTGTCTAGCATGCGTGAGGTACTGGGTTCAATACTCAGCACTACATAAAGATAAACAAATGAAATATTGTGTTCAAAAGAAAAAGGCATATCAACATTGTTGTAAGAATCCCCTATATGTATTGCAGTGTTTTTAGTGAATTACATTTCTTTATAAAATGTTAGTTTGTTTGCTAAATTGATTTCTTCTCCCACCAATAAGTAATTCTCCAAGCTTGGAAAACAAAGCTCTAAGTTTTGTGAGAAAACCATATTTGAGAAAAATATGTATTTAAAAATTTCAACAAATTGAATAAAATTGATATTTTTACTAGTTGTGAGAGAAAAATACATTTTAAAAGAAAACCTTTGTTTTAAAACTTTAGCAAAAGAGTTTAAGAAAAATCACTACCCCGACACTGAGGCTAAGGCTCCAAATGGAGAGCTTGCCACCAGCCTGGGCGATTTAGGGAGAACCTGTCACACAATGAAGAATAAATAAAAAAGGCTGTGACCCGGTCACACCTCATCAGTCCTCAGAAACTTCGCCGTCTCAAACTGGGGGGTTAACTGGAGATGTGGCTAAGTTAAGTGGTAAAGGACCCTTGTTGAAAAAGATAGGGGGTACTGACTGGAATATAGCTCAGAGGTAGCATGTGTATAGCTTTTGTCCTCAGTTCACCCTACCCCACAAAAGAGGCAAGAAAATTGACAAAAGGAGTTTTAAAGTCATTAGTCTACCAAGTGGCAAGTGGGTGGGAGCACACCTGCAAACGCAGAAGCTGAGGAAGTAAGGGCAGGAAGGAGCATGGCAAGATTGAGGCCAAATTTGAGAACATGACAAGACCCTCTCTCAAAATAAAAAGGGCTGTTGTTGTAGCCCAGAGTTAGAACCCTCTGGGATTCAATACCCAGTACCCCATATTCCTGCAAATATCAAATATATAAAAAACAAAACAGTTGGAACTAGTCCAACACAAAAGTCAAACAAAAGGTAGAAAACTATAAAACTTTACTGAAGTTTCTATGAAATATATAAATATGACATACCTAAAAATGAACATGTACTGTGCTCATAGATAACAACACCCTATAATGTGATGTCCATCTATCTTAGAATTAAGTAATTTTTTGTTTTTAAATATTATGTAAGGGGCTGGGGCTGTGGCTCAGGGGTAGAGCGCTCGCCTAGTACGTGCTAGGCCCTGGGTTTGATCCTCAGCACCACATAAAAATTAAAAAAAAAAATAAATATTATGTAAGTTTCTTAGTATATAAATATATTAATATTTATGGTGAAATTTCATACTACAACAATTATAGATATCACTATGTAATTAATAGTTGTGACATCTTTTTTGTTTTTATTAATGAATAAAATTCATACAGTGCTGATAGAAAGAAGCATTGCTCATGGCCAATATGTCTGAATCTCAGCAGACAAGACAGCGTGAGGTGCAGGTGGCAACCTTATATGCCACCTCAAGAATTCTGTAAGATCATAGAAGGATTTTAAGGAGGAGTTTTGTGTAATTACACTTGTTCCTTAATGAGCCCTCCCTTGATGCTTTTTGAATAATTTGACTGCTATTAGCCTTGAAAGGGTTTAGGAACCTGAGCTACCAATCTATGAGAACAGTCCAGAACAGGGATTAATGGTGGCTTGGAATATGACTGTGACACAGGAAATATGAGCCGTGGTTCGTTTGGAGAGGTTATAAGAACTGGATTGTGGGCTGGGGTCGTGGGTCAGTAGGAGAGCGCTCAAGTAGCACATACGGGGCCCTGGGTTCGATGTTCAGCACCACATAAAAATGAATGAATGGAATAAAGGTATTGTGTCCAATTACAACTAAAAGATAAATATTAAAAACAGAAAAAGTTGGATTCTGATGTTCTTCCTTCATATGGAACACACTAAGACCAGGATGGTAGAAGGCAGATAATGAATTCAATTTGGGCAGGAGCGGTTTGCAGTCCCTAAGGGAAATCTTAAGTGGTGACAGCTGAAGAGGAGGTCTAGGTGATAGTTATAAAAGTCATCAATTTAAAGTATGATAGTCCTAGAGATCAAACGTGGAGTAAGAAGAGCAGAAGGATGTTACCAATAAAACAATGTCAGAATCCTCAAGAATAGATCAAATAAATGAAGTCACAAATGAATTTTCCAGTGGGTATAAACAGATGAAGAGCGCAATCTAGAAGTGGAACCTACATGCATTTATTTCTTGTATATAATATAAGGATTAGGGCTGGGGTTGTGGCTCAGTGGAATTGTGTTTGCCTCCCATGGGGCCCTGGGTTCGATCCTCAGCACCACATAAAAATAATATAAATGAATTGTGTCCAACTATAACTAAAACATAATATTTTAAAAAATAAATGAAAGAATAAACATAAGTCACTAGGGAAATGAATGTCATTTCTCATGCTTCATAGTTGCCCAGATTGAGTCATGTCAATCTACAGAATTGACTTCCTACCTCTATATCGGGTAGCTTTGTTTTCTGCAATAATTTAAAGCATGTTAGAGGAGAACTTGAACACATGAAGGTGTTTTGACTATATTTATGGCATCTGTATCCCAGTTCTCACATGAGGCCATTGCCTCAACCTTGTCAAGTTCTTCCTTCATCCTTTATCTCAATCTCCTTTAAACTGACTTCCTTGGATGTGATAGAAGTCACATTTGACAAGTCTTCCAACTTCAAATATAATAGAATCATTTCTGGAAAACATTAACTGGTCTTTGAAGTCTTATGGTTTTCAGTGTCTCCCCTCCCTGCTTCATTCTTCATACCATCAGCAGCAGCAGCACTTTTAGTAGATGCTCCTATCATTGATTTTCCTTTTTAAACTTCCCACGTCTCTAATCAGTGAGTCCAGATGCTTAATGTGCTGCTCATGGTCCTCATATTCGTATCAGATCTATCTAAATTTATAGTCATTATGGTGAAGAAGAGGCAATTTTGGTTTTAGACAACTAGTTACTCAGTTAATTACCTAATTATCTTTTATCCTCAGGCATTTTATGTCATAATGGGAAACAAACCTATGCCTCCCCCATGCTAGGCAAGTGCTCTATCCCTGAGCCACAACCCCGACCCCCCCCCCCACACACACACACACAAACACACACACTCGTATATCAGGCCTTGTCAAGTGTTTTGGTGTTTTTTGATTCCTTTTCTTTTTCCTTTCTTTGATGATGGAAATTAAACTCAAAACCTTGCCTTGTTTTTGTCAAGCACTCTACCTCTCAGCCAGTTTCTTTGAAATGTGAAGTTTTACTTTTAAGACAAATTTATTATATTTGAAACTGGTAACCCAGGATCCAATATATACTATACATGTTTTTGATATGTTGCTCCTCCTCATCCTTCTCTATTATATAGAAATTCATCGCATTGTGCTGGTTTGCATTCTGTTTTTCAACGTACCCCATGCCAGCCAGAATCTCCGATTGTATGCAGTGTTGAATATATATAAAGTATGTTCTCATTTGTAGCAACACTTTTTTATGAATTTTTTGTTTGTTTGCTTGCTTTTTGTGGTACTGGGAATCGAACCCAGGGGTTCTGCAACACAGCTATACTTTCACCCCTTTTTAAATTTGTATTTTTAGACTGGGTATCTCAGAGTTTCTGTGGCCTAAAACTTATGATCCTCTTACTTCAGCCTCCTGAGTGTCTGGAATTACAGGCCTATACCACCATTCTTAGCTCTTTAACACTATTTAGATTTTAAATTTTTATTTCCAACTATACTATTAAGGTATTACAACTGCAAATAATTTTCCTTTTCATTACAATAAATAAAAAACTGTGCACAGTGCCACATGTCTTTAATCCTAGCAATTTGGAAGGCTGAGGCAGAAGGATCACAAATTCAAGGCCACAAATTAGCAAGTTTCAAAAGATAAAAAAAAAAAAGAAAAAAAAAAGAAAAACTCTCGTCTGTGATAGCTATTTTATCAGGATGAAGATGAATTGTCCATTTGGCATCCATTAGCAATTATTTATCGTAGAATTTAATACATTAAATTCTTTTAAATGTCATAAAATAACCTATATGGACTGTCTTTTCCTATAGGAACAATTCTTTGAAGGTATTTTACAGGGTTTGGCTACAGAATTAGCTCCATTGTATAAGCAGATGGTTCCTGAAGCTTACAAAAACCAGGTATGTTTTGAAACCTTTTTACATTGTTCTTACACATGGTTCAAATTATAACAAAGTATCCATGTATGTACACATAGATATATATGTATACGTGCAGGTATGGACTAGTTTTACAAGGATCTAGTAGAGTTTTTGTTGTTACTTTGATTTTTAACTCTTTCCATTCTAGGAGTTCAGTTAAAGAAGAAGCCTCAGGAAGCTAAGGCCAGACAGTGCAAGTTTTATGCCAGCCTTAGAAATTTAGCAAACCCTGTCTCAAAACAAAATTTTAAAAAGAGCGTTGAGTATAGCTCAGTTTAGCATACTTGCCAAGCATTGAAGTCTTGATCTCATTACTCAGCAACACAAAACATACAAAACCAAATGCTGGATACAGTGCTTCAAATCCATAATCCCAGAGCCAGCGAGGTTTCGCACATTTGTAATCCCAGCAGTTTGTGAGGCTGAGTCAGGATGATCTCGTGTTTAATGTCAGCCTCAGTAATTGAGTGAATTTAGTGAGACCCTGTCTTAAAGGCACAGTGGTAAAGTGCCCCTGGTTTCTATGCCCATTAGAAAAGAACATATTTGTTTTAAATGAATAAATTAATTTAATGGGCTGGGCATTACTATCTTTTTATATGTTAGTGTTGAACAATCCAAAACGGATAAATGGAAATTCATTGAAATCAATGCTTTTGACTTCAAATGATACCAGCCTCTGCAATTTTGAGGCCCTAAGTATTTTTTCAGACCCTGTCTCTAAATAAAATACAAGAAAGGGTTGGGAATGTGGCTCAGAAGAGAAGTGCCCCTGGGTTCATTTCCCAAAACCAAAAAAGAAAGGAACATGAAATGATCTACCGTATATAAGAAAAATGCATGTATTTTAAATATGACTGCAAGTGTTTCTTTTCTTGTTGTTGTTATGTTTTTGAAGTTTTATTTATTTTTAGAAAGGTATTTGAACCCAGGACCACTCTTTCACCAATCTACCTCCTTTTTGTTTGTTTTAAGACAGAGTATTGCTAAGTTGCTGGGGCTGGCTTCACACGTAGAATCCTTCTCCCTAATCCTCCAGAGTTGTTGGGATTAACGGCTTGTGCTACTATGCTCAGTAATTTTTACTTCCTTTTTTTAAATTTAATTTTTAGTTGTATTATTTTTATGTGGTGCTGAGGATCGAACCTAGGGCCTCACTGTGCTAGGCGAGTGCTCTACCGCTGAGCCATAATCCCAGCCCAACTTCCTTCTTTTTAAATGTGGTGCTGGCAACTGAACCAAGGGCTTTGTGCATGCTAAACACGTACTCTGCCACTGAGTTACTACACCCCAGCACCAAAAGTCCTTCCCCCACCATAATTTTATTATAATTTTTGTTTTTTATTTTGTATTACTAGCAGTTGAAACCAGAAGTTCTCTAGTACTGAGGCTGGCCTCACACTTGACCTTTTTCTCAGTTTACTCCACATGCCATTGATGTTAAGCACTTTGTTATGTAATGATTTTTGTTTCTTATTAAATGTGTGATTATTTCTGTCTCTTCAGTTTTTCTTTTTTTTTCTTCTAGGTGGAATATGAACATGTTGCCCAAGAATGTCGACTTGGTTATAAGGAAGGTCGTCCTTTCTCTGGGGTCACTGCTTGCCTAGATTTCTGTGCCCATTCCCACAGAGACATACACAACATGAATAATGGAAGCACCGTAGTATGTACCTATATGCCTAGGCTGCAGTTCTTACATGTGATTATTGTCACAAGTCATGTTGTATGTGCTATTAGTTGTCAGTATATAAATAGGTGATATTTATTGAACTTATTGTGTTTCTAAAAACTTATAGAACTGACCTTGAATAAATAGTTTGAGCTGGTTGCAGTGATACACACCTGTAATTTCCAGACATGGCCAGGTGTAGTGGTGCATGCCTCTAAATCCCAGGGGTTCCAGTTGCTGAGGCAGGAGGAACATGAATTCAAAGCCAGCCTGAACACCAGTAAGGCATAAATTACAAAATAGGGCTGGTGATGCACCTCAATGGACATGTTCCCCTGAGTTCAATCCCCAGTTCCCACAAATAAATAAATTAATATAATGTACAAAGGCCCTGGGATGTGGCTCAGAGGTTAAGCTCCTTGAGTTTAATTCCTTTACCAAAATAACTAAATAAATGTTTACTGGTTTGCATTTTATATTTCATTGGATATTTTTGCTGGGAGGTGAGAGTGCATGATTTGTTGAGTCTTTAATGCAGCAATTCAATGTTATTCAAACTACTACTCATAACATTAAGCAAGGTAATTTCTCTTTTTGTGTTGCATCCCTCAGGCTTTTTTTTTTTTTTTTTTTTTTTTTTTTTTTTTCATGTTGATACAGGGTCTCACTTTGTTGCTTAGTACTTCATTAAGTAGCTGAGGCTGTCTTTGAACTTATGATCTCCTGCCTCAGCCTCCTGAGTATCTGGGATTACAGGCATGTGTCACTGTGATAGGTCAATTGAACACAATTCAATAACCATTTCTCAATGTAAGTAATGAAATGAGATTGAATTCAACAAGAAGGTTGAATAGGAAGAATATCAAATATATAATTATTTTTGCAATATAATAATTTACTTATAGAATTCAATTAGATTATACCTGAACAGCTTATAGACAACTGATTGATTGGTAGAATTAAACCAAGTTGATTGTCTTAATAGAAAATACCAAAATTAATATGCCAGCAACAACTAATTGAAAGTAAAAAGGATACTGCAGATTTCTTTCATATTTGCCTCAAAAAGAAGGTAATAATAGGGGCTGGAGTTGTGGCTCAGCGGTATGGCACTTGCCTACCATGTAGGAGGCTATGGGTTCCTCAGCACCATTTAAAAATAAAAAATAGGGCTGGGGATGTGGCTGAAGTGGTAGCCGTGCTCACCTGGCATGCGTGCGGCCCAGGTTCGATCCTCAGCACCACATACAAACAAAGATGTTGTGTCCACTGAGAACTAAAAAATAAATATTTTAAATAAATAAATAAAAATTAAAATTAAAAATAACTACAACTGAAAAATAAACTTAAAAAAAGGGTAATAATATGTATGATGAAGATGTACAGCTTGTATTTCCCACTTCTTTTCCTCCTAACAGGTATGTACTTTAACCCGAGAAGATAACCGCACCCTGGGTGTTATTCCTGAGGATGAGCAGCTCCATGTCCTGCCTTTGTATAAACTTGCCGACACTGATGAGTTTGGGTCCAGAGAAGGGATGGAAGCCAAGGTCAAATCTGGAGCCATTCAGTTCCTTCAACCAACTTGTAAAAAAAGAACACGTTTTACTCAGCCTGTTCCTCGATCCGGGAAGAAGAGGGCAGCAATGATGACCGAAGTTCTTGAGCGCAAGATTAGGGTAGTGGAGAAGAAACAAATGCCTCGAGTCAAGCGGAAGAATAACTCTGCCCTGGCAAAGAACAGTAAAACTTCATTGGTGCCGCTCCCAGGTGAGCCCTGTGGGACCAAATTTTCTTCTGTGTACAAACTTCTTTGACACAGGGTTGGCAATTTCTCTTTCACCATATTTTTCCTGTCCTTTATCTTTACTTCCTTCTTAGGTCAAAGGCATTCTGAGAAGACAAACTTAAAAGGATAATTTACTAGACTTTACTGAGTCTCATCTTCATTATTATACTTTGTTTAGAGTTAAGTCTTAGATTCCGAATATATTTCTACATGAGTATTCAAACTGAAAATTAACAAAAACGTGACCTATCTCTGCTTTGAGGGGTCATTTTTGTTTGTCTTTTAATACTGGCGATTAAATCCAGGCACACTTAACCACTGAGCCCCATACCCAGCCCTATTTTGTATTTTGTTTAGAGGACAGGGTCTCACTGAGTTGCTTAGTGCCTGCTGTTGCTGAGGCTAGCTTTGAACTCAAGGTCCTCCTGTCTCAGCCTCACTTGCCATTCACATTACATGCCTGGGCCACTGTGCCCAGCTATTTTACATCTTGAGAAAGTGTCTAAGTTGCTTAGGGTCTTGTCAAGTTACTGAAGTCTTCAAACTTGTGATCTTCCTACTTAAGCCTTCCACATTACTGGGATTAGAGGCCTACACCACTGCATGAGGCTCCTAGATTGTTTTGAGCATACTGAAGAAATCATACATTATCGATATTCATCAGTATGTATCACTAAAAGTTAGAATCTTGCTTCAGCCTTTTAGTATTTGTAGTCAGTTATTCATCATCATTCCCATTAAGGATTTTTGTTACTACCATACAATAACAACAAACAAGAAAGAAAACAAATGTGAAAAAAGCCAGTGATACCATAATTCTATTATTCAGATTATTGAATCAGTATGAACTCAGTGGTAGAATCCTTTCTTAACATTTTGAGGCCCTGCATTAGATCCTCAGTACCGCACAGAAAGTCACACATTTTATTTAATTAATAATATGTCAGTCAGGCCTCTCATTTTAAGCTTGCTGTCCCTCTCGCTTTTTCCGCTTTCCTCCTTTCTTTATGGAGCAGAAGAAACTATTGTTTAGAGTTAAGTCTGATTGTTTGTGGTGTTGGGATTGAATTCAGGTCAGGGCTTCACTCATGATAGGCAATTAATTGCTCTTCTACACTGTAGACTGCACTATGTCCCCAGTCATTCTTCTCTGAAAAGTGTGCCTGCTAAGTGTCTTCCATTGTGGCCAGTTTTTAAAAATTTAATGTCACTTTGATCTCACAAATTTTTTGACATTTATTTTTGATGCACATTAGGTCAACTCACACACACAATTTGTGTTTGTGTGTGTGTGTGTGTGTTTGTGTTACCAGGTATCAAACACAGGACTTACCTGCACATAGTAGTCAAGCCCTGTACCTCTGAACTACATCCTCATCCTTCCAGTATTTTTTAAAAATATTTATTCATTTATTTATTGGTGTAGATGGACACAATACCTTTATTTTTATGTGGTGCTGAGGAACTAACATGTGTCTCACACGTGCTAGGCGAGCGCTCTACCACTTGAGCCACAACCCAAGTCCCTCTTCCACTAAATTTTAAAATGATTCAAATTGTTGTAATTTTCCTATCCTTGGTCTACAGAAATCCCTTCAAGCTGGCTTGTGAATTTATGTATGTATGTCTTGTGAATTCTTTTGTTACACCCTGATAGTGTTTCTCAGCTTCTGTTACAACAGAATGTTCCAGGCTTATTTTATATAATTCTGCTCTGTATCTAATAACATCCATTTCTATAAGGAGCCTACAGAAAAATACATCATCAACTTATACTGATATTAAAACTTAGAATGAGGAGGAACAGGCAGCATGAGAGTTTCCTAATGAAGGTAATAAGAAAGAATGTAAGACAGGAAAATAATTAAATATTTTTACTGTGGGCCTTGCTGGGTTGCTGAGGCTGTCCTTGAACTTGTGATCCTCTTGCCTCAGTCTCCTGAGTTGCTGGGATTACAGGTGTGTTCCACTCTAATGTGTGAGATATTCTTAGGCATTAAATGTAATGAAAATATTTAAACATATTGAGTTGTTTTTAGGTCTTTTGCCTTGATTTTAACTTATTATTAATATTTGAAAACTTGATGGTTGGGGATGTGGCTCAAGTCATAGCACGCTAGCCTGGCATATGTGAGGCAATGGGTTTGACCCTCAGTACCACAAAAAAAAATAAAATAATGGTACTGTGTCCACCTTAAAAAAAAAAAAAACCTAAAAAGTAGATATTTTTTAAAAATTTGAAAACTTTATCAACCAGCTATAATTGTTTTGAATACAGAATGTTTTCCTCTGCAAAGAGATGTACTTTTGTGTTTTATTTACCCTTAGGGAAGCCTAATGTAACCTTCAAAATAAATTTCTTAACATTTTTAAACATGTATACCAATTGCTGAATAGCTTACAGAATATGATCCACAATTGGGTGATAATATAGTATTTTTCAGTTATGTAAACTATGTGATTGTGCATTCATGTATAAACCTATGTGTCTTTCTTCTGTCCAAAAGATTTTATCACTTCCTGATGTAAATATGATTTTTAATTTTATGTTTGATGTAGATTTTATTTCAGTCAAATTAGAGTTAATATAAGGATGGTCTCACATAAAACAGATGCACAACTTTGTCGTTGACCTACTGTTTATTCTTTGACTTAATGAAAAAACATTAAACTGTCATATATATATATGAAACTTAGAATGACAGGATAGCACTGGGCAAGTACCCCTGTGGAAAACCTTTTGCTTAGTCTGTGCTTAGTCTGGATTGGGTTCAATCCTCAGTACAGAAAAAGAAGAATCTAGAGCTTTCCTATCTTCTTTCATTTTCACATTTATAAGATGACGTGTTCATTTTATGAGATGAAAGAAATCATAGTACAGGTATTTAATTATTACTCTTTGTGTGTGTATGTGGTACAGGTTAGAACCCAGGGCCTTGTGCCTGCAAGGCAAGATTCTGCTTCATATAATTTAATATAATACTGCTTAATACTTTTTTGACGTGGTTAATGGTGATCAAACCCAGGGCCACTCAACCAATGAGCCACAACTCCACCCTTTTTTTGTATTTTATTTTTAGACAGTGTCTCACTGAGTTGCTTAGCACCTCGCTAAGTTACTGAGGCTGGCTTTGAACTCCTGATGTTCTTGCCTCCACTTCCCCAGCTGCTGTTATTACAGGCGTGTACCACTGTGCCCGACCTGCTTGATACTTTTTATTTCGTTCCTTTCATGTTCCTATGATGTGTCATCTAAGAAATCATCTGAAGCTGGTTATGTTTATTGTTACATTACTATATCATAACATGGGTCCTTTACTTTTCTTTCTTGTCATTGCTAAATTGACTAATTTTCCTTTCCGGAATATTTTCCAGCTTCAAAACAAGCTTAGAATGTCTCAAGGTAAATGTTTTTCAAGTAAAAAGTTTTTTGACTTCCTTTACATAAAAAATAACGTTTTGCCAATTGTGAGGCCCTTATTACCCAGAAATATATTTGAACTATTACTTAAACTGCTCTAGAAATGATAACATGAGGCTGGGTATGGTAGCACATACCTATAATCTTCACTACTAGAGAGGCTAAGGCAAGTTCAAGATCTGTCTATGCGGGGCTGGGGATGTGGCTCAAGTGGTAGCGCGCTCGCCTGGCATGCGCGGGGTGCTGGGTTCGATCTTCAGCACCACATAAAAATAAAGATGTTGTGTCCATCGAAAACTAACAAATAAATATTTAAAGAAAAAAAAAGATCTGTCTATGCAAGTTTCCAATATTCTGTCTCAAAATAAAAAATGAGGTGTAGGGAAGTCCACTGACAACTAAAAATATATTTTAAAAAATAAATTTAAAAAAATTTTTAAAAATTGAAAAGTCATATAGATATTTGGTAGATATTTATTTTTCCATGTCATTGTGTTATGACTTGCAGGGCATACCAATGTTTAGTTGAGCTTTTTGTGCATAGCCTATTAGGTCATTTTTTAATTTACCATTTTAAATAATGAATATCCATGCTTATGGATAACTTTTTGCACTTATTTCTAATTTCTAATTACTTCCAAAAAGATAAATGCTTTATGGAACATTATGAATTAAAAACTAATTCTGGGGCCAGGCATGGTGTCACATACTGGAGAGAGCAAGGACAGAGGATTGCAAGTTCAAGGCTAGCCTCAGCTACTAAGCAAGACTATGTCACACAATGAAAAATAAAAATAAGGCCTGGCACAGTGGCATATGGGCTAAGGAGGCTGAGGCAGGAGGATTGTGAGGTCAAAGCCAGCCTCAGAGGCAACCTTAGTGATTCCCTAAACAACTCAGCAAGACCCTGTCTCTAAATAAAGTACAAAAAAGGCCTTTGGATGTGGTTCAGTGGTTAAGTGCCCCTAGAATCAATCCCCAGTACCAAAAAGAAAGCATGATTATGTAGCTCAGTGGTAGAGCACCTCTGGGTTCAACGCCCAGTACCACCATGATTTAAAAAATGTCTAACAGGCTAGGATGTGGCTCACTGGTAGAGTACATGTCTAGCACATACCTGACCTTGGGCTCCTTCTCTAGCTTCAGAGGGAAAAAAAAATCATAGCTTATTTTTACATTCCTTGTTCCTTTATCTGTTTAGGGAATAATAGTGAGACAGTGCAACCTGGAATAAAAGGTGAAACTAAACATCATTTTATCTTCAAAGGTTCAGAGAACACTAAATGCTATTCATTGACCCCATCCATTCCTCCAACAGTGAATGAGGCAACCCTGTCTCCAGTCTTCTGTTACCCGAAGACTTCTTCCATGCCAACAGCTCCATTTAATTTCAATAAAGTAGCCTCCTCCGGGTTTTCAGAAAGAAGTAGCATTCCCCACTGCACAATGCCTTCTGGAAGACACAGTGGTGCTAATGCAGCTGCTGGGGAAGGCACTGGAATTGCACAGCCCAGCGACCTGGCTCCTCCTCCCTCCCTGCCTCCTTCCATGACAGATTCCCTTGCTTTTTCTGAGCCTCCCACTGGTCCAACTGAGCAGCTAACTACTAATCAGCCAAATCAGCAGCCCCCATTCCTCATTTCTCCTCATGAGCCTACTTCCTGTCTGGTGGAAGAAGATGAGCAACATTCTGAAGCAGATGAGCCTGTATCTGATGACCCCCTATCAGACGACCTTCTTTCACCTGCTGAGGAAAAATTTCCCCACATCGAGGAATATTGGTCAGACAATGAGCACATCTTCTCGGATCCCAATATTGGTGGGGTGGCAATTGCGCCCACTCATGGTTCTGTCATGATTGAGTGTGCCCGGCGAGAGCTTCATGCTACCACTGCTGTGGCACACCCAAACCGCAATCATCCTGCTCGCCTCTCCCTTGTATTCTACCAGCACAAAAACCTGAATAAGCCCCACCATGGTTTTGAACTAAACAGGATTAAGTTCGAGGCTAAAGTAGCTAAGAATAAGAAAATGAAGGCCTCAGAGCTGAAAGACCAGGCAGCTAACAAGGGTGCTGAACTGTCCCCTGAAATAAATGAATTGAACCAAATTCCTTCTCATAAAGCATTAACATTAACCCATGACAATGTTGTCACTGTGTCCCCTTATGCTCTAACACAGGTTGCAGGGCCCTATAACCGTTGGGTCTAAAGGCTTTCCTCCCCTTCTTAATGCCTTTCCTCATGCAGTGTATTTTTTCAAGGTGCTGTTAAGAGAAAGTCATGTTGTCGTTTACTCTATCTTCATCTCACCCATTTCTAGTCTGAGGTAAAAATTTTTAAAATGGGGTGGGTACTTAACTGTGACTATTTTGTCAATTGGTAGAAGGTGCACATTTTAAGCAAAAATAAGTTTTCTAGTTTTAAATACATAAAGAAACGTTTTGGTTAGGTGTTAACCTTGACAGAATCACTCAGTTTGGTGCTTTAAATTAAGTCTGTTTACTATGGAACAAGAGTCATTTTTAGAGGATTTTAACAGGTTCATGTCTGATGTAAAGTCAAGACACAGTGTTAACTCTACACAGCTCCTGGTGCTTAACCACATTGACACAGTTAAAAATAAGCTGAATCATTGTTTCATGGTGCCATGTTCCAATATCTTCCAATCATTGCTAAAAAATCAGCATTTTCCTTTGAAATAAACCAATGAAATGCTTTCTCTCTTTAAATATTTCTCCTGTATAAAATAATTCATTATGTTTGTAATGGTTGGAGGCTGTTCGTAATTGTAAATATATATATTTTAAAAGCACTTTCTATTTTTAAAAGTAACTTGAAATAGTATAGTATAAGAATCCTATTGTCTATTGTTTGTGCATATTTGCATACAAGAGAAATCATTTATTCTTGCTGTGTAGAGTTCCATCTTGTTAAATGCAACATGTTATTTGCATCGTGTATATGGTTTTTATTTTAATGTGTCCTTTCATGTTATGTAATAGCTACTTATATAAAATAGTGAATAATTCCTAAAATTGGACTTAAGAAACATTATCATCAATATTGATTAAGTTGTTTTAAATTTTAAAATAGTGTGGTCTCTTATAATTTATTGAGCTACCATGGCCTCAAGTTACTTTCATCCCAGCTTTTTAAATATAACCTATTAAACAAGTTTCAAAAGGAAAATGGGAGAAAATGTGATTCAGAAGAGTCAAATGCTTTTAATGTGTCAAAGTCAAGTAACCAGAATCCTACCCATCCCAAATTGTTTTTTTGTTTGTTTGTTTGTTTGTTTTGTTTTGTTGTTATGATATCCATCCTGGTATAAAATAAGAAAAAAAAATTCCTGTTGAAATAAAGTCACCATTATTATCAGTTACTCCCTGGCCCTAGTCAAAGAATGGTAATAGTATTATAAATATGGTTATACCGAAACAAATCGTTTAGAACAAGAAGAACCTTCTAAGAAATACTTGATTCTGTTAAAATGTAGAGGTGCTATAATATTCAAAGTATCAGATTCTTTGGGAGTCTAGAAAACCTAATGGTGCTTCTCCCTTGGAAATGCCATAGGAAGCCCACAACTGCTAACTTATAATTTTGGTGCAAATGCAAACAGTTCCAGCAAGGTCTCAAAAAAAAATCTCATTATAACTTATTAAAATAATATATGGTGCAAAGTATCAGTTTAAAGCTTTTGACTAATCTAAGTAAAGGAATATGAAGGGATTGTAAATAAGGAAATGTCCATTAGTAGACCTATATATGTAAAATAGGGTAATTCAATGACTTGTTTTAGTATTTTCTGTGCCTTAGATATCTGTTTTAAAATGTGGCGGTTTTTTGTTTTGTTTTGTGTTTTTGTTGTTTTTTGAGCCTAAGGTTTCTTATAAGTATATAAGTGATTGTTTATTGCTTCAGCTGCTTAAATAACATATTTCTAGCATTTGACTATCGAGTTTAAGACTTAGCTCCCACTAGAAGTTGTTTCCTCACCAGATATAATGGATAAAACTTTATGTCCCTTAATCCATCCATCCATCTACCCATTTTCCCAGTACACATTTATCGAATACCTGCAAAATTTAAATGTCACTTTTGTTTTTCTCTGAATCATCATCTATGAATTGGTAGAGTTGAAGAATTAAAATCCTCAATGATACCTTGGATATATATTTTTAAAGAAATAGCAAATTACATCCAAAATAATCCATTGTAGTATATGTACAGTAATTCAAATCAATTTGTTTTTATCTTTAAAAAACTTTCATAATAATCTAAACTTAAACACCAATGT
Source organism: Spermophilus citellus (assembly GCF_964194105.1). Lineage (NCBI taxonomy): Eukaryota > Metazoa > Chordata > Mammalia > Rodentia > Sciuridae > Spermophilus > Spermophilus citellus. The sequence goes on from NC_138195.1 coordinate 42,984,456, forward strand.
TAATTAAAGGGAGTAGTGAGATTTGTGAAGCTAGTTATAGTTTACCAAAACAAGTACTGAGAATGTCCATTTTAAATTAAAATCTTTCCAGTCCATTGTTGTAATTAATATCATGAATGGAGTGTGCTCTTTCTCCTGAAGTGAGAAAATAAACTGGTTTAAATGACATTTTCACTCATAAAACTTGTCATCTAACATTTCTGCAGCTCTATTATGTTTTAGTATAATGACTTTTCTTTTTCCTCTTTATTGCACTAAAATTAGGTTTTAAGTCTGCTTTTTGTTCATGGTATGATCATTGAACTCATTTATACCTGACTTCTAAGTTATTCCAGTTAATAATGTTACAAATTTATCGACTATAATGGCCAGGTGCAGTGGCACTCACCTGTAATCCCTGTGGCTCTGGAGGCTGAGACAGGAGAATCGAAAGGTCAAAGTCAGCTTCAGCAATGGCAATGCGCTAAGTAACTCAGTGAGACCCTGTGTCTAAGTAAAATACAAAAATGTGGGTTGGGATGTGGCTAAGTGGTCGAGTACCCCTGAGTTCAATCCCCAATACCAAAACAATAAAAGTTATCAATTATAGGGCTGGGGATGTGGCTCAAGCGGTAGCGCACTCGCCTGGCATGCGTGCGGCCCGGGTTCGATCCTCAGCACCACATACCAACAAAGATGTTGTGTCCGCCGAAAACTGAAAAATAAATATTTAAAAAAAAATCTCTCTATCAAAAAAAAAAAAATCCGCCCTTCCCCATGTCCACATATCATCCCTGTAGATATTTGAAAATCTGGATCAAATAAAAGGCTCTTTAAAAAAAAAAGTTATCAATTATAATAAAATAACTCTTGACTATTGTAGAATCCTACTGAAAGTATAACTGTCCCTCAAAATTCCATTTCTAGTGTTTATGAGGCCATCACTGAATTATATTTTCCCCCTCTACTTATCAGCCTTACCTACATTTTGTTTCCAATTCATCCTCAAATAACCAACTAGATCATATGAACCTAATTGAAATATCTATTTGGCAAGGAAACTACAATTGTAGTTGAATTTTGGGGACATTCACATCTTCAGTAATTTTTTAACATCATTATTATTCAATTTGCATGTGGATGAAATAATTTGATTTGTTACATACAGAACTTCACTAGATGAGATCCATAACCAATTTACTTAAGACATAACCCCAATACATACTTAATTGAATGCATACCCTTGTGCAAATGTACCGACTTAGTTCATAGGAAGTAACCTACTTTCTAATGTTATTACTCTGGTGGAATCACTGATTATCATTCCACCATAGCATGAGTGAAATTAACCTGAAAATAGTTTAAAACAAAAAAATCAAGATTTTTTTTTCCTCAGGCAAATATAAAACATCATTGCATGACAGTTTCCACCTATAATGGGCACAGCATTTCCTTTGAACATACCTACTAAATTGGTTGGTGTATGCAATCTTTAGTAGTTTCCTTCAATTTCACCCCTTAATGCATGGAAACCTAGGTTTACTACAAGTGTGAGTTTTAATCTTTTGTAGAAATTTATGACAATTGTTAAATAAGATAACATGTTAGCTTCTCAGAGTGTTGGAATTCACCTCAGAAGTCAAACAGTTCATTCACTAGAAGCCAAAGAACAGATATCAATTTCAATTTGTAATTAAACCTTGAACCTTGTACAGGTGAAGACTACTTTGTGCTTATAACCGTAGAGTATAAACAAACTTTATTTTCTCACCCACAAAGTGATTTATCACTAGGTAATAATCTTCTTTGGGAACGTATCAAAATTAAATGCCAACAATTCTGGAGGCTGAGGCAGGAAGATTATAAATTCAATCTAGCCTATGAAATTTTGTGAGACACTCTAAGCTAGTTAGTAATGAAACCCTATCTCAAGATAAAGGGATACAAGTGGACTCGGAGGTAAGAACCTCTGGGTTCAATCCCGAGCACACACAAAAGAAAATAACATAAAATGGCTTTTCCCCTCCACCCTGAGATCTTTAGAAAAAGTGAACAGTGAAAATAGGTCAAAATGCCCCTGCCTGCTGACTTCATGTACTTTTGTGGGAAATGAGCTGACTTACCCATGAAGCTGTCTTTTGTTTTTTTTATTTAATTTGGCACAGTAGTGGGGACTGAACCCAGGTCCTTGTGTGTGCCTCTGAACTACCTCCCCATCCCTGGGAGCTATTTTGTTAACTCTTCCTAGAAGATGTGGCAATACTCTGGCATTTCATTAAGCACATCTCAAGAGCTTCTATAGTATATGCTTATACTTATTCCTTCCCTTGGTACCTAGCATACAGAAGGATGTTTTTAAAATATTGGATGATTAACCGGGCTGGAGCTGTAGCTCAGTGGCAGAACACTTGTTTACCATGCATGTGGCACTGGGTTCAATCCTCCGCACCACATTAAAAAAAAAAAAAATACAGCCATTCTGTCCATCTACAACTGATTGAAATATTTGAGAAAACATTTCCATACTACCTAGCCATGGTTATACAATTCCCTTCATATCCATCTAGGCAAGTCCCAGCAATTAATTTCGATGTATCTCTACATGAAGTGGAATATTGTTTCAACATCCATAGTTCTTAAAATTATTCATAGGTGTGTTGTAGCTTCAATACCGGTCTGTACATCATACTTAACCAAGTGATGTCATCAGTGCCAGATTACCGAGTCTGAGTTTATCTAAATCAAATTGTTCCATGTTGAGTTTTCTTCTAACAGCGTTAGAAAATGTTTTCATTGTGGCTCAGGAAGGCAATTCTGAAAGTCAAAATCCATATGTACTTAATTTGATTTCCCACATCTTGCCCCTGGGCTGGTCTTTAACTATAGCAATCTTCCTGCCCCAGCCTCCCAGACAGCTGATACTATAGGCATGAGCTACTGTGCCCAGCTTGAATGAATATGTTTTGATCCTTTCTTGGGGAGGGATGTACGCAATTAATACCACTGTTTACGCAAAAGTTGTTTTTTTTTTTTTTTTTTTTTTTTTTTTTTTGAGATGGAGGTCTTCTTTATTCCCCAAACAAGCCTCTGACAAAAGGCATATATTTCATTTCATCAAGTAATCCAAAGGGAACACTTATATTGTCACTCTTCATATTCACTTGTCTTTAAAGTGCCTCAAGGCCTGGTGCAGTCATGTGCCTGCTCAAGAGGCTGAAGCCAGACACATCACAAATTTGAGACCAGCTTTAGGGAGAGCCCATCTCTAAATAAAAATAAAAGGGGTTGGGGATGTAGCTCAGTAGTTTAAGTGACCCTGGGTTCACACCCCAGTACCAAAAAAGGGCGGGGTAGCTCAAGGCATATTCAAGTTTATCTTGGTTAGTATGGAAACACTTCATATTCCTACCTTTAAAAATCAAACATTAATAATTTCCTTATTTCCTGTAGACATTTTTCCATACCTACTATCATTCTCATTATCTGGGTCATAAACTTTATTCTGTGTAAAGCAAAATTTAGTCCAAAGTAGAAATGTTATCAAACATAGAGCATTAGCTGATTTAACTCATTTATGTTTGAATATGATGTTTGAGACTTGGTTAATCCTATAAACATAATTGTCTAAAAATAGAAATTTTGCCCCAGCAGCTGTTATGTAAAGGCATTCTCTTGTTCATAAGGAAAAAAAAAATTGCAGCTGTCAGATTTTCATTTTAGGAGAAATAATATTGGAATGTAATTCTCCTTTTGGCAGGCTATAAACTTAAAATCCTGAGATAAAAATTCGGATCATTATTATTTTACCATTTTATGGAAGCTGCACTGTTTGCTAAGTTCACTTTGATTCTTTTTACATTTTTATTCTTCCTGTGATTTTTATTTACATTAATAAAAATTTCTTTGTCCATTTCTTTGTCCTGTTTCCATTCCTCAGGTCCATTCTGCAAATACACATGGTTTGTTTTAAAAACAGTAGTGACCCTGGTTAAGTTGTCATTTTCTGTCTTTTAAAATCATATCTCACAAGTCCTTTCAGATACAATACCAAAAACAAGAGCTTTTATTAAACCATTTAAATTTAGTGGCAAATTCTGTTTATAGGAATACGCACTAGATACAAGAACAGAGTTTATTATCAAGTGGTGTCTCTACAAATCCCATTAATATTTAAATTTTTTCTTGGTGTTCAAAACTTTTGCCAAAAAAATTGTATTAGAAGATATTTTAAGACTTTGTGTATTGTATGGTTTTGCAATTTCTGTGTAATCCCTCATGCTAATTATAAATTTACTAAACAGTAACTGGATTAGTAATGGATCTTATCTATAAAGTAGGCAGTATCTCTTTACCTGTATTTCTAATTTCCCAATCAAACTATGTGGATAGCTATTTTCTAATGTAAATTTACTCCTTTGGCATTCTTAGGTTGTTAGCAATAGTAGGAACTATTCTATAATCTGGGTGAGAAAAGTCTAAAAATGAAAGTAATTGGAAGAGGGTGATTTAGTAAGCCATCAGAAACTGAAGGGCACGGCACTATGGGGAAGAGTTAAGGGCCAGAAAGGAGGGAGAATTATGCTCCTACCAGCAACTGAAGGTTCAATCAACCACCTCAAAAGGAAGAGATACTTTTTAATATTTCTTCTTTGCACTCTACAACATTTTATATATGAAAGTTGCTGCTAAAATTAAGGAAATGTTTTGGATGTAAATATGACAGTAATAAAAGCTATGATCCTTGGCTGGGGAGATATCTCAGTGGTACAGTGCTTGCCTTGCATGTTCAAGGCCCTTGTTTAATCCCCAATATCAATAATAACAATCATTATAATAATACCCCTGCACTTAATGAAGCACTATTATAAAACTGCTTTATTATGTGCAACTTTTTCTTTCTGACACTGAAAATTCGACAAAGAATATTATTCCCATCTTACAGATCAGGAATCTGCGGATGACAAGAATAGTAAATGGCTGGGACTTAGAGAGTCACCAAGCAACTCAAACAATCTGAGATTAAAATATTTAGTATCTGCAGATTGCTAAATGTATTTCTACACCCTGAACTGACAGAGAATCTTATCATTTGAAGAACATGTTTCTCAAGTATTTTGTTTCCATTATTTATTAAACTAGCTATTTTCTCATGCCTAAGAAAAGATTTCTAAATGCCTAGGACTTACATATTAGGGCTTGGATTTACTGTTTTTTTTTTCTTTGTTTCTCTTTTCTTCCTTAAAAAAAAAAAATAACTTTATAAAGAATATCCCTGGGGGCTGGAATGTGGCTTAAGCAGTACGCTCACCTGGCATGCACGGGGCACTGGGTTTAATCCTCAGTACCACATAAAAATAAAATAAAGATGTTGTGTCCACCAAAAAGACTTAAAAAAAAAAATACCCCGGTACTACTAAAATCGGGAATCTTCTAAATAATTTTTTGAATACTACTTAAAAAAAGACCAGGGTCACAATCAATGTTTAATGTATTTCTTAAAATTTATTGAAGTGCACATTTCTTGAAGGAAATGGTGCGAGGTAAGCAATTCTAGTTCCCAGCCCCTCATAATATAAATGCTAAATTGTTGGCCTATCTAAAAGGAAACACTTATTTGAATTTGAATTTGTCTTGTTTTTTTGTTTCTCTGTTTTCAGGCACATAAAATTTGTGGTTCAAAAGATATAGATTCCTTTGCCAGAAGGTTAAGAAAAATAATGAAATGTATTTGTGGGGCTGGGGATGTGGCTCAAGCGGTAGCGCGCTCGCCTGGCATGCGTGCGGCCCGGGTTCGATCCTCAGCACCACATACAAACAAAGATGTTGTGTCCGCCGAAAACTAGAAATAAATATTAAAAATTCTATCTCTCTCTCTCTCTCCTTCTCTCTCTTTAAAAAAAAATGTATTTGTAAAGTTTCTAATAACCTTTATATAGATTATTTTAGCAACCCCTATATAAATATAGAGTGAATATTTTGACTATTCCATCAGTACAAAAATCCAGGCCAAAATTTGAATATTAAAAACAAACAAACAAAAAAATCTTATGATTTTGGTGAGTTTGCTAACTGCCTATCCTCACCAATGCCTATTTGTGCTAGGATAAAATGGCTAATGATATAGAACTTAACAAAAACAGCTCTTTTAAAAAAAGATTAAATATTTTTATTGCAATGTATGGTTATATATATATTTTTTTTTAGCCTTTATAAGATAACATTGTGATAGGTGCTTGAAGAGGATATTTTTCCAGAACTGGTTTTATAGTAAAAACTAAGGGCAGCTTTTGCATTGTGAAATATGGGTAGATGTCCATATATGGGTTACTGAGAAGTCAAGAAGTGTTCCCTAAAAAAAAACTTATAAAATTACTTGGCAGAGAGATAACCATGTTTTCTATTTTGTTCACATTCTCTCATGCTATATGGTCACCTACCAAGTAAATTCACATGCATATCATTACCTTGGTTTAAAAGAGAAGCAGAATGCTCATTCTTGGCAGGAACAAAATGCTTAAAGGTTCTTTACCATGGTGAAATAGAGTAGTACTGAATTCCCAAGAGAGAATTATCAGTTTTATAAGTTAATATTTCTTGTCTCTACCTGACTTCTCTCTTTGGAATATATTTACTATTTATTTTTTTACCTTTGATTTTTTTGCTTTGGGGATTTTTTTTTAACCTATTGCCGTCCTACTGTATTAAATATCCCTTATATTGAAATGTTTGTAAAGAAATACTCTTTAATAAAAACTTCACAAAATATCTGTTTAGTTCTTAACATATGAGGGAAACAGTTAAAGAAAAAGCACTTCACCATGTAGAAGGGAAAGAGATAATTCTGTAATTATGATACTTTTATTACATGATCAACATTTAGTCCTCTGCAGACAAGGGAACACTTACTAGCAGTACTTGAAGACGTAAGTTGGAATTGCATGTTACTTGAAAGATCTTATTAAGCTAAATTTTGGTGCACAGCAGTTGTACATGATTTCATGTTTATGTAGCAAAATGCATTGAAATGTACTAGTATTGAAATATACATGTAAAGATAGTTGTGGAAATTGTGTATTATATTTTCCTGTGTGTTTGTTAGAGCATAAACTTTCTTTTTTTAATTGTTCTAACTAAATAAGGCTAAATGAATAATGTAATTGAAAATATATTTTAAATCTTTGTGATGAGTTTTTAAAAAAAACTATTACAAAATTGTATCATTCCTGATTACACAGAACTTTGTTGGTGGTTTTAAATAAATTTTATACTTCTATTTTGCACCTGGTAGTCTAATTTTTCTTTCCTCTTCAAAATCATATTTTAAAAATTTAGTATCCTAACAGAATTCACACATTTTAACTACAAAAGACAATAAGCATTCTGTCTTAAAAAATGGCTTTTTTTTTTTTTTAAGGAGAGAGAGAATTTTTAATATTTATTTTTTAGTTCTCGGCTGACACAACATCTTTGTTGGTACGTGGTGCTGAGGATCGAACCCGGGCCGCACGCATGCGAGGCAAGCGCGCTACAGCTTGAGCCACATCCCCAGCCCATGGCTTTTTTTTTTTTAATGTTCAATACTGATAATGATATGCAAGTTTCTTTTCTCCTTTCCTTTCTTCCTGTTTGGGGGATGGGGCGGAGAGAGAAAAGAGTCTGCTTTCTTTTATTTGGACCACTGGAAGATCAGTCTATTCATTTTTTGTTGTTTTGTTTTGTTGATACCAGAGACTTTATCAACTGAGTCACATTCCCACCAGAGATTGAACCCAGGGTCCCTTAACAACTGAGCCACATATCCAGTCCTTTTTTTTTTTTAAATGTTTTATTTAGACAGGGTCTGCTAAATTGCTTAGGCCTCACTAAGTTGCTGAGCTTAGCTTTGAACTTGTGATCCTCCTACCTCAGTCTCCTGAGCCACTGGGATTACAGGTAATACAAAGTCATTAGTATGCCAAAATTTTTATGACATAATATATAAAACCTGAGGAAAATGTTATATTTTTTCTTTTTCCAAGTATTTCTTGGGAATAGATCAGCCTAGGCCTTGCTACTCCATGCTTGCTTAGAGACAGGCTATTGATTCCATATATTCATAGGTGAAAACAGCAGAATCATATAACACATGATGTGATGCCTTCCCACCTACTGCGGCTAGAGTGTCCAAGGTTCCTATGGCATGTTGGTAGAGTCCTAATTCTCATTTTTTAAAAAGTCACAATTCCCAATGTCATTTGGACTACCACCAGCACAATTTCTCTAATTCATTTGGTCTTTGTACATCTCTGAATCTTATTTCTTCACAAACGTCGACTGTATTTTTTCTCAGAGAGGAAGCAGAAATCATAGATTAAAATCCTCTCCTTTTACCTGCTCGTTTATAAACCAACCCTAATCTGCACCTCTCTTCTTATTACAATGAAGATGTCTTTCCACCAAATAAAAAATAAAAGGGCTAATTCATCGATGGACATTGGTTTCTGCCCCATTTTTCCTTCTCAAGGACTTTATTTATATATTTTTAAAATTTCTTTCTTAATAGTACTGGGGATTGAACCCAGGTTTGCTCTACCACTGTGCTACATCCCCAGCCCTATTTATTTATTTTTTGCAAGGGGCTCACTAAATTACTGAAACTTTGAACTTGTGATCCTCCTGCCACAGTCTTTAGTCATTGGGATTACAGGCCTGCAGCACTGTGCGGAGCTCAAACATTATCTTTCAGTTTGATGATGTTGATAGACAACCTAGAGATCATGAGATAACCAGACCACCGTGGCCAGCGCTATGTGCCATGATTAAGAAAAATGAGGCTGGGTGCAGTGGCACATGCCTGTAATCCCAGCAACTCAGGAGCCTGAGGCAAGAGGATCCAGAGTTCAAAGGGAGCTCAGCAAAAGGTGCTGAGCTACTCAGTGAGATCCTGTCTCTAAATAAAATACAAAAATAGGGCTGGAGATGTAACTCAGTGGTCAGGTGCTACTGAGTTCAATCCTCAGTACCAAAAAAAAAAAAAAAAAATTCTAAAAGTATTAGAATGGGCCTGGGGTCATACCTCAGTGGTAGAGTTCCTTAGTGTTGGGGAGGTTCTGGGTTCCATCCAAAGGAGTGCAAAAATAATATCATGACATGGTTGTCATGTCCTATCACACACATTACTTTTTTTTTAATTTGTTCTTTTTAGATATACATGACAGTAGAGTGTATTTTGACATACATGAAGTATAATTTATTCTCACACATTACTTTGTTTATATTTATTTTTTTCAGTTGTAGTTGGGTACAATATCTTTATTTTATTTATTAATTTTTATGTGGTGCTGCGAATACAACCTAGGGCCTTGCACGTGCTTGGTGAGCAATCAGTAATAATGTTGATGATAGTAACAAATATTATCAATAAATCCAATTTCTTCAGCTTGGAGTAAAAGCTTAATAGTTGTTTTTTGTTTGTTTGTTTTTGGTACCAGGGATTGAACCCAGGGGCGTTTACCACTAAGCCACATCCCCAGCTCTTTTTATATTTTTATTTAGATATTTAGACACAGGGTCTCACTGAGTTGCTTAGAACCTCTAAGTAGCTGAGGCTCATGATCCTCCTGCCTTAGCCTCCCAAACAGCTGGAATTACAAGCATGTGCCACCATGCCCCACTTGGACTAAAAATTGAAATAAAATTCATATTAGGGGGCTGGGGATGTGGCTCAAGTGGTAGTAAGCTTGCCTGGCATGCGTGCCGCGCTGGGTTCGATCCTCAGCACCACATACAAATAAAGATGTTGTGTCCGCCGAAAACTAAAAAATAAATATTAAATTCTGTCTCTCTCTCTCTCTAAAAAAAAAATTCATATTAGGATTCAAGGATGACAATTATCCTAAATTAATCTATATATTTAGAGCAATCGTGTGTGTGTGCGCGTCTGAAAACTGAATTCAATGGCTCTCTATCACTGAGCTACTCTTTTCTTTTTCTGTACCAGGAACATTATACCTCTGAGTTATATCTCCATATTCCCACTCTTCTTTTTTTTTTTTTTTTAATTTTATCTTGAGCAGAGAGTCACTGAGGTGGGGACGACTTCAACTTATGATTCTCCTGGCAAAGTAGCTGAGACTGAAAAAAATGTTCAATGTCTCTATTAATTAGAGAAATGCAAATTAAAGGTACACTGAGATTTTACCTCACTCCAGTCAGAATGGCAACTATCAAGAATAAAAGTAACAGCCAGTTGTGGTGGTGCACACCTGTAATCCCAGCAGCTCTGCAGGCTGAGACAGGAGGATTATAGTTCGGTACCCACCCCCACAAAAATCCACCAAAACAACTAGGAATGGAACCACCATTTTACCCAGTCATACCACTTCTTGGTATATATCCAAAAGAGTTAAATTCAGCATAATACACTGACACAGGCATATAGATGTTATAGCAGTTCAATTCACAATAGCTAAACTACAGAAACAACCTAGATGGGGGAAAGGGGTGTGGGGGAGGGGGTGAAAGGGTAGGGAAGGAGGAGGGGGTGTGGGGATGGGAAGGTGAGGTTGGGGGCATGAGGATGGGGGTATGGGTGACCATGGGATGGTGGATGAGGCAGAAGGATTGCGATTAAAATTTAGTGACAGCAGCAATTTAGTGATACCTCATTCAAATTTTTTAAATGCTGGGAATGCAGCCTAGTGGCAAAGTGCCCCTAGGTTCAATTCCCAATATGGTAACGTACAAATTAACAAATAAAATCATATTGAGCACCTGTGGTGCATGCCTGTACTTCCAGCTCATCAGGAAGCTGAAGCAGAAGGATCTCAAGTTCAAAGCTAACCTAGGCAACATAGTGAGTCTCCCGTCAAACAAAAAGAAAACAGTATAACAAGAATACAACCAACCAATTTTTTGTTGTTGTTGTTGAACTCAGGGGCACTTAACCTCTGAGCCACATCCCCAGCCCTATTTTGTATTTTATTTAGAGACAGGGTCTTACTGAGTTGCTTAGCACCTCACCGCTGCTGAGGCTAGCTTTGAATTCGCCATCCTCCTGTCTCAGTCTCCCAGATGTAGATAGCGACAACACTTTTATTTTATTTATTTACATTTTATTTATTTATTTTATTTTATTTTATTTACTTTATAGGCATGTGCCACTGCACATGGCCAACCAACCAATTTTAAATTGGAGAAAGGAATAATGGTTTCACAACAGTGTGAATATATTCAATGCCACTAAATTGTGTTCTAAAAAATGTCGAAAATTGTAAATTTTATGCTACATATTTTTTAAAGGGGGGGGAGAATTTTTTAATATTTATTTTTTAGTTTTCAGTGGACACAACATCTTTATTTTATTTGTATGTGGTGCTGAGGATTGAACCCAGCGCCCTGCGCATGCCAGGTGAGCACGCTACCGCTTGAGCCACATCCTCAGCCCCAACATATTTTTTAAAGAGTTGAAATCATTAAAAAAATTATTTGTAGTTGTAGAGTTGTAGCTGGATAGCATCATTTATTTTATTTGTTTATTTTTATGTGGTTCTAAGGATCAATCGCAGTGACTCCCACATGCTAGGCAATGCTGTGCCACTGAGCCATAACTCCAGCCCATACATATATTTTTTATTAGAATCAAAATATTTGCTAGGGGGCTGGGGTTGTGGCTTGGTGGTAGAGCACTTGCCTAGCATATGTAAGGCACTGGGTTTGAACCTCAGTATCACATAATAAATAAGTAAATAGGGGCTGGGATGTGGTTCCTAGCATGTATGAGGAACTGGGTTCAATTCTCAGCCACATAAAAATAAAATAAAGATATTGTGTCCACCTAAAAACTAAAAAATAAATATAAAAAATAAATTAATTAATTAAATAAAAGTGTTGTTGCCATCTACAACTAAAGATATTTTTAAAAAAAGATTTGCCAAAACATGGGGAAGGGGAGAACAAAGGACTTGAATAGAAATTTCTCCAAGGAAGATGTACAAATGGCCAGTAAACACATGAAATTGTGCTCAACATTTTTAGTCATTTCATAAGGGAGCTACAAATCAAAACTGCTATGACATTTCACTTCATACCCATGAAGATTTCTATTTATTTTTAAAAAGAAGAAATAAATAAAATAATAAAGGTTGGTAAGAACATGGAACATTTCTTGCAGGAATATAAATAGGGTAATCACAGGAAATATAATTTGTCACTCAACAAATTAAATATAGAATTATCATATGATTCAGAGACAACCCATTTGAGACAACCCATTCCTAGGTACAGTATATGCCAAAAACAATTGAAAAGAGGTCAGACAAAAGCCAGGTGCAGTGGTGCACTCCTTTAATCCCAGGGTCTGGGGAGGCTGAGGCAAGAGGTTTGCAAGTTCATGACCAGTCTGGGTAACTTAGTAAGATCCTGTCAAAATAAAAAAATAAAAGTGGCTAGGAATGTAGCTAAATGGTATAGCACCTCTGGATTCAATTCCCAGTATGTCAAAAAAATTAAAAATCAAAATAATAATTAAAAGACTAATAAATAACACTGAATTGGGATTTGGTAGTACAGGAAGATATTTGTTGAATAGTGCTAGAAGCAGGCTTTGTGTGTGTTATGTTTGGGGTGGTATTTGGAATTGATTCATGGGCTCACACACTCCTGAGCCCCATCCATAGCCTTTCTTTATTTTGTTTTGAGACAAGGTCTCCATAAATTGCCTGGGCTGGCCTGAACTTGTGATCCTCTTGCCTCAACTACCTGAGTAGCTGAGATTACAAGCCTGTGCTAGCAGCAGGTACTCATAGAGGGAATTTCTATGAAAGAAAGAGAAACAAAGATTAGCAGTTGGAAGCCCAATTTTTTGGGGGGTGCGCTTATAAGGGATTTAACTCCAGGGTACTCGACTATTAAGCCACATCCCCAGCCCTATGCTGGCTTTGAACTCGCTATCCTCCTGCCTCATCCTCCCAAGATGCTGGGATTACAAGGCATGTGCCACCACACTCAGCTGGAAGTCCAATTTAAGAGTCCAGAGGGCAGTCAGGGACATTTCAGGATTCTGGACTTAAGGATGGCATTAGCATTCTCACTTGATCACTTCAAAGTTTGTTTCCAAGAAACTGGTTGTGTGTGTGTGTGTGTGTGTGTGTGTGTGTATGTGTGTGTGTGTTGCTGGGGAATCAAACCCAGGGCCTTGTGCATGTGAGGCAAGCACTCTACCAGCCCTGCTTTTTATTTAAAATTCTTTTTGTAGTTGTAGATGGATAAAATACCTTTATTTATTTATTCATTTATTTATTTATTAGTACTGGGCATTTAACTCAGGGCACCCAACTACTCGGCCACATCCCCAGCCCTATTTTATTTAGAGACAGGGTCTCACTGAGTTGCTTAGCGCCTCACTTTTACTGAGGGTGGCTTTGAACTCGAGATCCTCCTGCCCCTAAGCCACTGGGATTACAGGTGTGTGCCACCACGCCTGGCTAGAATATCTTTATTTTATTCGTTTCTTTATTATTTTTTGGTGTGGTGCTGGAGATTGAACCCAGGGCCTTGTATATGTGAGACAAACACTCTACCAACTGAGCTATATCCCCAGTCCTTGTTTATTTCTATGTGTTGCTAAGGATAGTTTATTTCTATGTGCTGCTAAGGATAGAACCCACACATGCTAGCTTTGAACTCTGTGTTCTACCACTGAAGTACAATCCCAGCCATTGCAGAAACTTTTTTTTTTTTTTTTTGTACTGAAGATTGAACTCAGGGGACTTAACCACTGAGCCACATCTACCAGCCCTTTTGCATATTTTATTTAGAGACAGGGTCTCACTGAGTTGCTTGGCACCTTGCTAAGTTGCTGAGGCTGGCTTTGAACTTGCAATCCTCCTGCCTCAGCCTCCCATTGGGATTATAGGAATGTGCCAGTATGCCAGCTTGCAGAAACTTTTGATAAAGAATATTAGACTGTACTTTTTTTTTTTTTTTTTTTTTTTTTTTGGTGGTGGTTGTGCTGAGGACAGAATCTTGAGCTAAGTATAGGATGTATCAATGAGCTATCCCCAACCCCTCAGATTGTACCTTTGTGTTTTTGACAGGGTTTCACTACGTTTGCCAGGTTAGGCTCAAGTAGTCCTCCTGGCTCAGCTTCCTGAGTAGTATGGACTATATTTATGCACTACCATGTCTAGCAGATTACACATTTAACACCCATAGAGACTAGGAAGTCAAGTCAAAGACTAGCCATCAGATTTTGCATGAAATATTTATAAGTTGGGTGAATTCTTCCCTTCTCCAGAGGCAAAAAGTATCATAAGTCACAAAGGATCTTAAACGACATTCCTTAAGTGACATTCCTTAAATGACATTCCTTATCTTACAATAACCAGAGAGGGACCATATGCGGTCCCAGTTATGAGGTACCAGGCTAGTATCCTTCCAGGAAGCTTTATTGACTCCATATGATCAACCTTAGTTGTTTTTTTGTTGTTGTTATTTGTTTGTTTGTACCAGGGATTGAACTCAGGGGCACTCAACCACTGAGCCATATCCCCAGCCCTACTTTGTATTTTATTTAGAGAGTATTTAGAGATAAGGTCTCACTGAGTTGCTGAGGCTGACTTTGTTTGAACTCAGGATCCTCATGCCTCAGCTTTCCGAGCCGTTGGGATTACACGCATGCATCACTGAGCCCGGCTCAACCTTAGTTCTTTAATGTTGCCTGGTAATATCTGAAAATATGATATTTGAGTCAAAATCTTGGAAATTTAAGCAATAATTGTGTCCTATTACAAAAACATCTTCTCATTAAATTTGTGCAAGCTATCATATTGCCATGAAAATAAGAATATTCAATAGTTTCTGCAGTCTAGAGGGGATAAGTAGGGACAAAAAGTTTGTTCCATCTTTGACTCACAGAGGCATACTTTACTAAATTACTGTAAAATATACATAGCTAGTGGAAATAGTTTCCTTAAATCTGGAGGATGGGGTTGTAACTCAGTGGATAAAGCTTGCCCAGCTTGGGCTGGGGATGTGGCTCAAGCGGTAGTGCGCTCACCTCGCATGCGTGCGGCCCGGGTTAGATCCTCAGCACCACATACAAACAAAGATGTGTCCGCCGAAAACTAAAAAATAAATATTAAAAAATTCTCTCTCTCTCTTAAAAAAAAAAAAAGCTTGCCCAGCTTGTGTGAGGCCTGTGTTAATTATTAGCAACACACACACTCTCTCTCTTTCTCTCTCTCTCTCTCACACACACACACACCACTGCTTAAATGTGGAAAAATAAAATATAAAATAACAAGTAATATTTTGTAAAATTATTTTTTTAGTTGTAGATGGTCACAGTAACTTACTTTTATGTGGTGCTGAGGATTGAACCCAGTCGCTCACACATGCAAGGCAGATGCTTTGCCACTGAGCTACAGCCCCAGCCCAAGAACGAATAATATTTATGATTTAAAGAAAAATTGATAATGCTACTACATGGTCAAACTTTGAAAATTATATACTAAGTCAAAGAACCCAAACACACAAAAGGCCACACATTGCAGATTCTACTTATATGTCTAGGATGGGCCATTGAAGAGAAAAAGATTAGTGGTGATCAGAGTTTTTTGGTTTTTTTTAAAGAGAGAGTGAGAGAGGAGAGAGAGAATTTTTAATATTTATTTTTTAGTTTTCGGCGGACACAACATCTTTGTTGGTATGTGGTGCTGAGGATTGAACCCGGGCCGCACGCATGCCAGGCGAGCGCGCTACCGCTTGAGCCACATCCCCAGCCCCTCTTCTTTTTTTTTTAATATTTATTTTTTAGTTTTCGGCGGACACAACATCTTTGTTTGTATGTGGTGCTGAGGATTGAAGCCGGGACGCAGGCATTACAGGCGAGCGTGCTACCGCTTGAGCCACATCCCCAGCCCCTGAACAAATTCTTAAGCTAGTCCTTAATATTTTTTTTTTGGTGGGGGGGATCGTACAAGAGATTGAACCCAGGGGCACTCAGGCACTGAGCCACAGCCCTATTTCTATATCTATCTATATATATTTAGTTAGATACAATACCTTCATTTTATTTATTTATTTTTCTGTGGTGCTGAGGATGGAACCCAGGGCCTCACACTTGCTAGGTAAGCGCTCTACATCTGAGCCACAACCCCAGGCCCTCAGCCCTATTTTGTATTTTATTTAGAGACAGGGTCTCACTGAGTTTCTTAGTGTCTTGCCATTGCTGAGGCTGGTTTGTAACCCAGTCTCAGCCTCCTGAGCAACTGGGATTACAGGCTTGTGCCACTGTATCCAGTGAGCTGGTCCTTAATATTTTATTTATTTATTTATTTATTTTGTTACCAGGGACTGAACCCAGGGGCACTTAACCACTGAGCAACATCTCCAGCCCTTTGTATGTTTTATGTTCAGCTATAAAATCAGCTTGCAGAACTATTATTTGGTTCCATTCCTATGTCTAGAGTACTTAACACAGTGTGTGGCAATTTTAGATTTTCCTTAATTGATGGTAGCAGTGATGGCAACTAGGGGTAGTAGATTTAACAGATGAAACAATAAAATGGTCAGCAAAATAAGAAAATCTTGCTAAATTGTTTAGGGCCTTGCTATGTTGTTGAGGCTGGCCTTGAATTTGGGATTCTTCTGTTTCAGCCTTCTAAACTGCTGGGATTAAAGGCCTATGCCACCTGCTGGGCCTGGTCCTTAATCTTCTGACCCCCTACAGTGACTATCTGCTTTCTGTCTTTGCTCTCAGTTCAGTCTCAGAACACCTGCAGCTGCTTTAAGCCTTTTTTAGTCTAGTGTAAAGTGTGTGACTTGAATGTTTTAGCTATTAAAAATTAAGACTTGGGGCCGGGGCTGTAGCTCAGTGGCAGAGCGCTTGCCTAGCATGTGTGAGGCACTGGGTTCCATATTTAGCACCACATAAAAATTAAAAAATGAAAAAAAGGCATTCTGTCCATACAAAACTACATTTTTTTTTAAATTAAAAGATTGGAGTAAAGAAACCTGATTGTTTGGCTTATGACTATCAGGTGACCCACAAGTATTCAGTGAACTGACACTGATGAAAACAGTGTAACCTGTGAATTTATTGTTATTCACTAAATTGTGACACTGTGGAAAGACACCAAACGTGTTTTGTCTATGTAAATGACATAGCTCACTCACGACAGGGAGTGACTGGTTAATAGGTGTACGTTTCTTATTTGGGTGATGAAAAGATTTAATAATAGCAGTGGTCATGGTGGCACAACCTATGAACACACTAAAGGCCATTAAATTGTACACTTTAAAATAGTCCATCTTGGCGTAGTGGCGCGAACCTGTCTGTGGTCCCAACTCTGGAGGCTGAGGCAGGAGGACCGCTTAAGCCCAGCAGTTTGGGACCAGCCTGAGCAACATGGAAGACCCTGTCTCAAAGAAAAGAAAAAAGTCCATTCAGTATGTTAAGTGACATTTACCTCAATGAAAAAAAAGAGTTGAGACGTCACAGAACATACCCATTCCTCCAACCAAATATACTGTTTAAAAAAAAAAAGGAAAAAGAAAAATCATAAAATGGCGTCGGCCCTCGTCGGATCACGTGACCGCGGATTCTTTCCTTCCACCCCCTCTGGTCATCCTCTGCCTCAGAGAGAGCGCACAGACGTAGCCCGCTCATTGTTAAGCTGAGCCAAGGTAACCCTTCTTCACAGCGTTCTCGTTCTAGCAGCGCAGTCAAAAGGGCTAGCCTATGCGGGGCGAGTCGGAGAGCGCGTACGTAGGACGTCAAGCCGTAAGCGTGGTTCCTTTGGGAAATTGGGAAGGAGGCGGTGAGGAGCGAGAGGGGGAGGTTGGCGCATGCGCATAAGGCTGACGGTTTTGAAATGGCTTCGGTGTTAGCCGGGACCCGACGCAGGTGAAGGTCTGGTCAGCGCTTGATTGGAGCGCGGTGGGCTGCCGCCTGGGGTTCTTAACATCTGTCCTATAGCGGAAGGACCGGGAGGCTTCGTTTTGGTGGCGCGGAGGCCCCAGGCCGGCGACCGTGGGGCTCTTGTGGGACTGGGGCGGGAGGGACGCGGTCCCTTTTGTGCCGGTCGGACCAGGCCCTGTGCTGCCCGCCCCTCCCCCACCGCCTCGCTCTTTCCCGGTCGCCCCTCAGGTGTACCCAGCGCCCCTCAGCCTTGGTCCGACCGGCTGCAGTCCGCCGTCCCCCTCTCCGGAGCTGCTGCGGCTTTAGCCTCGAAGCCCGGGGCGGGGGTGGGGGCTCCCCGTGGCGTGGGTTTGGGGATAGAGGCTTTCTCCGTCGTGCGCCGGACTTAAGGAGGCCTGAACTCTTGAGTGTCCCGGTGTTGGCGCTTAACCCAGTGTTGTGGGGCTGTGGGTTCCGCCATCCGCCGTCTGCGGCCCGCGAGGAGCTGGGGCCGGAGGAAGATGGCAGAGCCCTGGCCCGTCAGAATCGCCGCGCCCGGGCGATATGCGGGCGGAGATGATCGCATTTTCTGACTTGTCTTTGGCGGGAGTGGGGTCTTCGCATTGGTTCTTTGAGGGGCATCCGTTAGCTCAACTGCCTTTCCACACGAGGGAGAGGAAGTCGAGGGCAAAGGAGGTCCTAGTTAATTCCATACCAGAGAAATTAGAGATGTTCGTTATTTTGATGATAAGTACCTTTGTTCGGGGTCTCGTCCAATTTTCCGTTATTGATTTCACCATCACTCTGGCCCCAATCTCCAACTCCATCGCCCAAAGAAACACAGAAGGCTAGATATCCTGTGAATATGGAGTTGTGAACTTCTAGTTAATAATCTGGTGGATAGAGCAGATTGTCTTCTGTTTAAATGTGACGGTTTATAGTCACAGAAAGAAGTGCCCTTTAAGTCTGTCCCTAAAATAAGGGTACTTTGGTGATCCAGTTGATGTAAAATGTTTTTGCTGTATTTGAAGTGTTGTTCATTTGCCCTTTTCCTACTTGCAGTTATTATATCTACTTAGGAAGATGCCCTTGATACTTTAAACATTTCTTTTAAATAATTGTGATATTTGTAGTTTGGTTGAACTTTGAAACGTGGATCCTTTCTTAATAGATTGCTGCTATAGAAGAAAAACAAGTGAAGGTTTTTTTACCCCTTGCATCATGGCTCAGTTTGGAGGACAGAAGAATCCGCCATGGGCTACTCAGTTTACAGCCACTGCGGTATCACAGCCAGGTCAGACTGCTGAACACATGTACTGTAAATGAGTGTGTGGGTATTGGGGGGAATCCTGTTATAGCCGAGTTAGGTTATGCATGTTATGGTAAAGTGTTTGCAAGTGATGTGTCGTTTATTTGTGAAGACTTTTAAAAATTGATAGATCAACTAGGGAAAAAAGTGATTTGCATTTTGGACAGTTTTATAGGTTTTGTTTTGCAGTGCTGTGGATCATTTCTTTCCCCTGCCCCCCCGCCCTTTCAGGGTTGAACTCAGGGGAGCTCTACCCAGGAGTTACATTTGCAACCCCCCCCCCCTTTTTTTTTGGGAGATAGGCTCTCCCTCCTCACTTGCTGAGGGTCTCACCAAGTTGCTCTTGCTCAGGCTTGCTTCAGACTTGTGATCTCCTGCCTCAACTTCCTGAACCACTGGGTTTACAAACATGCCGCCATGCCTGGCTAAGAAGTGACTTAGATTTGGTGAAATCAGTTAGTATCAACTACTGTGTGTCCAGAAGCATGTGTTATGCTCTTATTCTTTAATATACTGTTTTAGCTGACTTTTTTTTAAAAATAAAGTTAGTGTTATTTTATTTGGACCTTTATTTTATTTATTTATATGTGGTGCTGAGAATTGAATCCAGTGCCTAAAACATGCTAGGCAAGCTTTCTACTACACTGAGCCCCAGCCCCTGACTTTTTTTTCTTTTTAATGGTGCTGGGAAGCAAACCCAGGGCTTCCTACATGATAGACAAACTCTCATAAGACTATAGCCCATCTCCAGCCCTTAGCTGACTTATGCTGCATGTTTTGTTTTGGATTCAAATAAAAATAGCTGTTATTATAGAATTATATTGTCTATAGCTATTTACATTTACGTTGTGATCATTTGAATGTATGTCATAGACCTTTGTTTTTATTTAAAGATGGATGGAACAAAGGAGATAACAAAGTTTATACAACTTTTTTTTAGAGACATTCAGTAATATATAGGTATTCTCTTTTCGGATTTGACAATAAAGACTCAACATAAATAATAGAATTATTTATTTATTTATTTATTTATTTATTTTAGAGAGAGTGAGAGAGGAGAGAGAGAATTTTTAATATTTATTTTTTAGTTCTTGGCGGACACAACATCTTTGGTATGTGGTGCTGAGGATCGAACCCGGGCCGCACGCATGCCAGGCAAGCGTGCTACCGCTTGAGCCACATCCCCAGCCCTAAATAATAGAATTTTGTAAATGGAGATTCTATAAAATATGTGGTACATGAAATTATTTATGGAAATTCTTGGAAATATCAATCACAATTTTTCAAGAGTCTAAATTTTTGCTGCTATATCATCACTTGAGTAGATAAGCAAGTTATTTTCTTTATTATTATTAAGTATCTATGCTAGCTTTTTTCTGAAAAGCCTGTAAATAGATACTAGTGAAACTATAATAATATTGTTTTGAATAAAATATCTAGATTCCAGTTGCCATATTTTGGACTACTTCTAGAATATTTGATATTTTCTTTCTTTTTGTTGAGATTGGGGTCTCCCACACTCACCTCAACCTTCCCAAGTAGCTGGGATTTCAGGCATGTGCCACTGCTAGAGTTTTGTTTTTGTTTTTTTTTTTTAATTTCAACAAGATATTGAGACTTCTTGAATAATAGTGCCAATTTTACTGTATTAAAGAAATACACATAGCTGGGCATGCTAGTACATGCCTGTATTCCCAGTGATTGGAGACTGGAGAAGAAGGATCACAAGTTTGAGGCCAGCCTGAGCAATTTAGAGAGGCCCTAGGCAACTTAGTGAGATCCTGTCTCAAAATAAATAAAAAACGGCTGGGGATGTGTCTCCCACATCCTTGAGTTCAATCACCAGTACCAAAGAAAGAAAGGAAGAAAGGAATACACATAGCTGTAATCCCAGCTATTCCTGAGGTAGAGGCAGGATGATTGTAAATTTGAGGGTAGCCTGGGCAACTTAGTGAAACACTGTCTTGAAATACAAGCCAAGTAGTTGACACACTCTTAAACCTAGCTGGGCCATTGAGCAACTTAGCAAGACCCTGTCTCATTAGAATGAAAAGACTGCAGCTATGACTCAGGGGTGGAGTGGTACCTAGCACGTACAAGGCCTTGGCTTCAATCCCTAGTATTGAAAATAAAAGAAAAAGATATGGCTTAGGGTTGGTGAGGTAGTTCAGAGCAACCATATGCCAGCAATATCAGTATCTGAGTCCAGTGTCAAATTGGTGACCATGCAAATCATACAAAAAAGAATTGTTCAACTTTTTCTTTTGTGGTATTTAGTATTGAACCAATAGCCCTCACAAATGCTTGACAAGTGCTTTTCCACTGAGCTACATCCCCAACTCTTTTTTTTTTTTTTTTTTTTTTTTTTGATATAGGGGTTGAACCCAGGGGCACTTAGCCAGCCCTTTTTTATTTAGGGACAAGGTCTGGCTAAGTTGCTTAGCACCTTGATAAATTGCTCATGCTGTCTTTGAATTTGGGTCCTTTTGTCTCAGCCTCCTGGAGTGCTGGGATGACATTCTTAGGCCACCACACTCAGCCCCAACTCTTTTTTTGTTTTGTTTTGTTTTGAAACAGGGTCTCCTGAAGTTGCTAAGACCTTCCAATTTTCCGTCCTCTTGTGTAGCTAGGTTTACTGTCATGGGCTACCAGGCCTGGTTTTAGCATTTAATTTTTTTTTCAATATTTATTTTTTAGTTAGTTGGACACAATACCTTTATTTTACGCATTTTTATGTGGTGTTAAATATTGAACCCAGGGCCTCGCACATACTAGGTGAGCGCGCTACCACTGAGCCACTACCCCAGCCCAGCATTTTATTTTATGAGACGGTTAATTTGCATTTGTACTGTTGTTTAAAAAGTGGCTGAAAATTTTAATGCATTTACACATAATGCATTTATACAGATGAGACATGTAAATAATGTTAAAAATGTTAGTGAAAGCCTGCTTGTCAGCAGTTTATTGCTGAAAGTGCAAAATTCAAGCTTTGAATTGTTGCTGTTTAGCTTTAATACTGAGCCTATTGAGTTCAGGAGTCAGTAATTCCTGGGTGTCATCATATGTCATCTTTAATTTTCTTTTCCTTTAACCACCATCTCAAAGATATCAAACTTTTTTTGTAGTTCTGGGGATTAACCCATTGAATCCAAGGGCTATCTACCACTGAGCTACATCCTCAGGCCCTTATTAGTTTTTGAGACAGGATCTTGCAGGGTTGTACAGGTTGGCCTCAAGCTGTTGATCTTCAGCCTCCTAAGTCCCTGGGATTATAGGCATGTACAGCCTGGTCTGCCTGACTTTTCCCCTTTTTAAAAATGTCTTGAATTATTCCTCCATCCTACATTTAGGACCAATGCAATATTTGGATAATTTGATCAGTATTAGATTTCTCCCGTTTACTGCTCTTAATTTAAAGTTTCCATTCCAAAGTCTCTTATCTAACTTTTTCAGGTCTTTTTATTCCTTTCCTAAACCTTTATATTCTACTCTTCAGTCAGTGTTTAACATCGATTCTTTAGTCACAAAGCTCTTTTTCTCTGTCTTGAGGAAATAGTCTTTATTGTCCTCTATTTATTTTTATTTTATTTTATTTTTAGAGAGAGAGAGAATTTTTAATATTTATTTTTTAGTTTTCGGCGGACACAACATCTTTGTTGGTATGTGGTGCTAAGGATCGAACCCAGGCCGCATGCATGCCAGGCAAGCGCGCTACCGCTTGAGCCACATCCCCAGCCCCCTCTATTTTTTAATTTTATAGTTGTAGTTGACACAATACCTTTAATTAATTAATTTATTTTTATGTAGTGCTGAGGCTCGAACCTGGTGCCTCAAAAGTGCTAGGTGAGTGCTCTGCTGCTGAGCCACAACTCCAGCCTCTATTGTCTTCTATTTACTTATACTTAGTTCAAACTCCTTTTTTTTTTTTTTTTTTTTTTTTTACTGGGTACTGAATCCAGGGATGTTCTACCTCTGAGCTACATCCCCAGCCTTTTATTTTGAGGCAGGTTCTCACTAAATTGCTCAGGCTGGCCTTGAATTTGTGATCCACCTGCCTTAGTCTCCTAGGTAGCTGGGATTACTGGCATGCCTGACTACTTTTTTTTTTTTTTTTTTAATTTTTTTAGTTGTAAGTCAACACAATGCCTTTATTTTTATTTATTTATTTTTATATGGTGCTGAGGATAGAACCCAGTGCCTCACCTACACTAGGTGAGTGCTCTACCACTGAGCCATAACCCCAGCCCCATGACTACTTTTATTTGATTACTCTCTTACTATAAATATTACTTCTTATATCTCCTAAATAACCATAGTTTCCTAAAGGATAATTTCTATCAAAATTACTGATTTTAAAAAATTATTTTGGGGCTGGGGATGTGGCTCAAGCGGTAGCGCGCTCGCCTGGCATGCGTGCGGCCCAGGTTCGCTCCTCAGCACCACATACAAAGATGTTGTGTCCGCAGATAACTAAAAAATAAATATTAAAAAATTCCCTCTCTCTCTCTCCTCTCTCACTCTATCTTTAAAAAAAAATATTTTTATGGTTCATTATTTCTCCCATTACTCCATTCTCTCGTTCATCTACAAAAATTTCTTCAGAATATAGTTCAAACTCCTTGGGATACTATTTGAAGTGTTCTATCTTTCCAGCTTAATCTCTCATTTCTTCCACAGTTGACATAGTGTTTGTTTCTTAATATTTATCTGATTTTCCGTATCCTGCCTGAAGTGCTGTCACATTATTTTCAGTGGTAGCAATACTAGGGAACAGAACTTCAACTTCATTCGTGTGTGTGTGTGTGTGTGTGTGTGTGTGTGTGTGTGTGTTGTGCTAGAAATCAAACCTTGCCTTGTACATGCTAGGCAAATACTCTGCCGCTGAGTTACATTCCAGCACTGAGACCAGAGCTTTAAGATTTGAAAGTTTTTTTTTTTTTTTTAAGATATTTTTTTTAGTTGTTGATAGACCTTTATTTTATTTATTTAAATGCAGTGCTGAGAATCAAACCCAGTGCCTCACACATGCCAGGCAAGTGCGCTATCACTGAACCACAACCCCAGCCCCTGAAAGTTGTTTTTTAATACTTTTTTAAAAATTTATTTTTATAGGTTCTGAGGATCAAACCCAGTGCCTCAAATGTGCTAGGCAAGCACTCTACCATTGAGCTACAATCCCAGCCCAAGAGAGAAGAGAGAAAATTTTTAATATTTATTTATTTATTTTTAACTTTCGGCAGACACAACATCTTTGTTTGTATGTGATGCTGAGGATCGAACCCGGGCTGCACACATGCCAGGCGAGCCACATCCCCAGCCCTTGACTGAATTCTTAATTAGTCTTTTTTTTTTTTGGGGTGCTGGGATTGAACCCAGGGCATTGTGCATGCGAGGCAGGCACTCTATTAACTGAGCTATATTTCAAGCCCCTTAATTAGTCTTTATATCAATTATTGAGTATAGAAATGCTTTCAGTATATTTCCTTTTTCCTGCCTTTTCACTTTGGTCCGATAATTAGCTTTTAAAACTTCCATCATTTGAATCATGGCATAAATTCCAAGATTCACGCTTTATAAGCAAATAATTACAGGTATAATATGTATAAATTACAGGTATAATATGTATAAATTACAGGTATAATATGTATAAATTACAGGTATAATATGTATACTTGACTAGTATCCCTTGATAGAATTGGATATTTCTAACCTATAACAATTGGTAGAAAAGAAAATTACCACAAAGTATGATAGCTAGCACATGCAGTAATCCCAGCTTTTTGGGAGGCTGAGTCAAGAAAATCACAAATTCAGACCATCTGGAACAACATAGTGAGACCCTGTCTCAAAATAAAAACACAAATGGCTAGGAATATAGCCCAGTGGTAAAGGGTCCCTGGGTTCAATTCCTGGTACCACTGAATGGATAACAAAAGAGATTGCTGCTTATATGAATGGACTTACCCTGTTTAAAAACTGCTAATTCTAAGTAATACCAAATTGTCTCTGAAACATTTTTCTAGGAGTGAAAAAGTACACATAAAAGCAATTAGTGCTGGGCTGTGGTTGTAGCTCAGGGGTAGCACGCTTACCTGGCACATGTGAGGCATTAGGTTCAATCCTTAGCATCACATTAAATAAATAAATGAAAATAAAGCAAAGGTATTGTGTTCATCTACAATTAAAAAAAAAAAAAGGTATTAGTGCTCATTGCTAATAAATATTTTTTCCTTCATCCTCTGAATGTTCTCATTTAGTGAGAACTGAAAGAGTAGACTGATCTGTTTATTTGTTTTGTACTGGGGATTGAACCCAGCTACACTCCCAGCCATTTTTATTTTTTAAATTTTGAGATGGGGTCTTGCTGAGTTGGTGGATTCACTTAGTTGCTGAGGTTGTATTCAAACTTGCAATCCATTTGCCTCAGCCTTGCAAGTTGCTTGAATTACAGGGGTGTGCCACCCCACCCAGCAAGTGTACAATTCTTATTTGTGAAGTTGAGGCTTTTCTTATACTGCATGTTTTATAATCTGGGATATTTTTGATCTATTTTAATGACATATGTTAGAAATTATAGTGAAAATTTAAATATGAACTTTGGCTGAGAGCATAGCTCAATGGTAGAGTGCCTACCTTGCATGCATAATGTTGTGGGTTCAATCCCCAGTACTATACAAAAAATATTTTTAAATAAGTAAATAAAATTTAAAAATAAACAAACGGCCCCAGGACTGCATAAAAAAATTAAATAGTAATGGTTTGTATCCATTTACAACTAAAAACATTAAAAATAAATAAATAAAATGTTCAATTTGGATGTTATCAAACTCTGGAGCAAACCACCTTAGACTTGTCCTGAGTTTTCAACTCTTTGAAACACTGTCAGATGCTCATTTTGAAATTATTAAAATATTTTGCTACCCTTTTTGGGGGGGGGTCCTGGGGATTGAACTCGGGTCATTCAACATTGAGCCACATCCCCAGCCCAGTTTTGTGTTGTATTAGAGGCAGGGTCTCACTGAGTTGCTTAGTGCCTCACCATTGCTGAAGCTGACTTTGAATTCGCCATCCTCCTGTCTCAGCCTCCCCAAACCGCTGGGGTTACAGGTATGAACCACCGTGCTCAACTATGTTTTGCTACTTTTTTATTTTTAATATTTATTTCTTAGTTGTAATTGGACACAATATCTTTATCTTATTTATTTTTTGTGGTGCTGAGGATCAAACCCAGGGCCTCACACATGCTAGGTGAGTGCTCTACCGCTGAGCCACAATCCCAGCCCCTGTTTTTCTACTATTGTGCCGGTTTAAATTCTGGTGTCGGGCTGGGGATGTGGCTCAAGTGGTAGCATGCTCACCTAGCATGTGTGCGGCCCGGGTTTGATCCTCAGCACCACATACAAGCAAAGATGTTGTGTCTGCCGAAAACTAAAAAATAAATATTAAAATTCTCTCTTTGAAATTAATAAATAAATAAATAAATAAATAAATAAATAAATTCTGGTGTTGTGACTTTAGGCAGGTTTTTTTTTTTTTTTTAGCTTTTCTGAGGTTAGTTTTTTCATCTGTAATTTGGGTATAATTACTTCTCACAGGGTGATTTTTGAAAACCAAATGAGCCAGGCATGATCATGCCCCTATAATTCCATCAAATCTGGACATTGAGGCAGAAGGATTGCAAGTTCAAAGCCAGCCTCAGCAAATTAGCAAGGCCCTAAGACACTGTCCCAAACAATAAAGCTGGGCGCAGTGGTGCATGCTGAGGAGGCTGAGGCCAGAGGATCATGAGTTCAATGCCAGCGTCAGCAAAGGCAAGGCACTAAAGGACTCAGTGAGACCCTGTCTCTAAACAAAAAGTAAAATATGGCTGGGGATGTGGTTTAGAGGTTGAGTGTTCCTGAGTTCAATCCCTGGTACCAAAACATATAAATAAATAAAATTTAAAAAAAGGACTTGGAGTGTGGGTCAGTAGTTAAGCACTCCTGGATTTAATACCCAGTACCAAAATAATAATAATAATAATAACAACAACAACAACAAAAATAACAAAAAATAGTAACAACAAGAACAATAATAATGATTTTCAAAAACCAGTAACAGACCAGGCATGTTGATGCATGCCTGTAATCCCAGTGATTTAGGAAGCTAAGGTAGACAAATTTGAGACCAGCCTTAGTAAATTTAAACCCCTTCCCCCTTACTGTAAAAAAATAAAGGTCTGGGGTTGTGGTTCTGTGGTAGAGAGCTTGCCTGGCAGGTATGAGGTACTGGGTTGATTCTCAGCACTAAATAGCCTAGCCTTGTGCATGCTAGGCAAGTGCTCTATGACTGAGATGAAATAAGGGTCCATTGACAACTAAAAATATATTAGAAAAATTAATTAATAAAATAAACCTCTCTGAAATGAAGGAATGAGAAACAGTAAATGCGATAGGTAATTAAAGAAGAAAGACACACTTGAATGGTACCTGATAGAATTCACCAACAAATAATTCAGTGGTGCGTAGAGGAGACTATTGCCTGGAGCACTAGCCATCACTTCCAAAGATTTCAAGGGAGTGGGAGAGCTGTTGTCTACTGGGATATTAGATAATTCAATTTATTTTAATTTCTTTTAATATTTGAGATTGGGTCTTGTAGTGTTGTTCAACCTGGTCTTGAACTCATGGGCTTAAGTTAACCTTCCACCTCAGCTTCCTGTGTGGCTGGAACTATAGGCATATTCCACCACACCCAATTTTGGATATTACTTAATGGTTACTCTCAGAACCCTCACATAACACTGATTTAGTTAGGGTTTTTGCATTTTACTTACAGTACAGCACTGTTCAATAAATAGAATATTCGGTGAAGATGAATGTGTTCTATGTCTGCATTGTCTGATAGTAGTATTTACTAGGGCTGGGGCTGTAGCTCAGTGGCAGAAGCTTGCCTAGCATGTGTGAGGCACTGGGTTGGATCCTTAGCACTACATAAAAATAAATAAAGATATACTGTCCATACACAACTACTAAAAAAAAAAAAGTATTCACTAACCATGAGGGTTTTGAACACTTCAAATGTGATTAGTATGACTGAGGAACTGAATTTCTTTCTTTTTTTTTGTACTGAGAATTGAACCCAGGGGCACTCTACCACTGAGCTACATTCCCAGTCCTTTTGTTAATTTTCAACTTTTTATTTTGAGACAATTTTTTATTTTGTTCAGTTGATAAGGCTGGCCTCCTGCTTCAGCCTCCCATATTGTTCGGATTACAGGCATGAATCACTGCATCTGAACTGAATTTCTAGTTTCACTTAATTTTCATTAAATTGAATAGCCACATGCAGGGTATGGTGGCACTTGCCTATATAATTCCAAACTTAGGAGGCTGAGGCAGGAGGATTGCAAATTCAAAACCAGTCTGAGCAAATTAGCTAGCCCTAAGCAACTTAGTGAGACCCTGTCTCAAAATAAAAAATTTAAAAAATGGGTTAGGGTTGTGGCTTAGTGGTTAAAGTGCCCCTTGGTTCAATTTGTGGTACCAAAATTAAAAAAACAACCAATTAATGAACAGAATGACCACATGTGGCTTGTTGCTAGTATTTTGGACAATGCAGTTACAGAAGGTTATAGCACTTGGGATTTATTATTATTATTATGACTTTTAAAGAGAGAGAGGGAGAGAGAGAGAGAATTTTAATATTTATTTTTTAGTTTTTGGCGGACACAACATCTTTGTTTGTATGTGGTGCTGAGGATCGAACCCCGGCCGCACACATGCCAGGCAAGTGCACTACTGCTTGAGCCACAACCCCAGCCCGGGATTTATTATTTTTAAAATATGATTTTTGTGGCATAATTTCTTATTCTCAAGTTAATGATAATGAGTATTTTCTATCATTGAGTTCTATTTAAGGGCATAGCCTAATATCTCAAAAGCTGCAATAGTGAATTGACCAGTGAGCTATTTGATTGTGATAAAGTTATCTGTGTACAGATCACCAAAAGTTTTTTGTTTTTGTTTTTGGTAGCGTGTATTGGATCCATGGACACTTTTACCACTGAGCTACATGCTCAGTCCTTTTTTGTTTTTATTTGTTTGAGAAATGGTTTTGTTAAATTGTGAAGGTCTTGCTAAGCTGCTAAAGCTGGCCTGAAGCAATCCTCGTGCCTCAGCCTCCCCAGTGGCTGGGATTATAGGTATGCAGCACCACGCCCAGTTATTTGTTTATTTTTTGAGACAAGGTCTCACCAAGTTCCTGAGTCTGGCCTCAAACTTGTGATCCATTAGCCTCAGCTTCTTGAGTAGTAGGGATTATAGACGTTTAACACCTTGACCAACTAGTTCTTTCTTTTGGTTTTGTTTTTGCAGTATTGGCAACCTAACCCAGAGCCTTGCATATGTTAGGAAAGCAGTGTACCAGGGAGCTACATCTCCAGACCTAGAAAGTGACTTACTTATATAGGCGAATTCCCAATATCATGTGTTGTTTTCTCTCCAAATAACATGAGACAGCTTTTTTGTTGTTGTTTGTAAGGTATTGGGGATTGAACCCAGGGGTACTTAACCACAGGGCTACAGATCCAGCCTATTTTATTTTTTTTTAATACAGGGTCTCACTAAGTTGCTTAGGGCTTCACTGAGTTGCTGAGGTTGGCTTCGAATTTTCAGTCCTTCTGCCTCAGCCTCCTGAGTCATTGGGATTACAGGCGTGCGCTACTGTGCCTGGCTGAGGCTGCCTTTTAAATTTTAAATTGCATGTATTTATCAAGATTGCTTTTTAAAATTAATTACTTTTTAATTCTAATTAGTTATAAAGACTGCTTTTTTGATATATATATATATATACACACACGTGTGTGTGTGTGTGTATATATATATATATATATATATATATATATATATGGAAATACAAAGGATAAGACATTACTTGGTATATTGGTGTGGGAATGTAAATAGCTTTTTTTTTCTTGGTAGTAAGAATTGAATCTAGGGATGTTGTACCTCTGAGCTACATACCCAGCCCTTTTTTATTTTGAGATAGGGTCTTGCTAAGTTGTTTATTAGGGCCTTGCTAAATTGCTGCAACTGGCCTGGAACTTGTGATTCTCCCGTCTCAGCCTCCCAAGTCTTTGGGACAGGTGGGCATACCACAACACCTGGCTCAAATAGCTCTTTTTAAATTAAAATACATATATGTGTGTGCATGTGTGTATATGTGTATATGGAGAGAGATATAGATACAGCTTTTGTGATGCTGGGAATCAAAGCCAGGGCCTTGCTTGGCCTTGCTTATGCTAAGTAAGTACTCTACCTCTGAGCTGCATCCTCAGTCTAAAACAGTAAATTCTATATTAGCAAAATAAGATAATTTCTTCTTTTCTTTCTTTTTTCTTTTTTTGGTTATGCTGGGTATCTAACCTAAGACCTCTAACCCAGAGCCTAGTGCTTGCTAGGCAAGTGCTCTACCACCGAGCTATACTCTCAGCCCAGATATTTACTTTTTATATTTCTTCCTAAAAATTCTTCCGGAGGATATGGTAGTCACTTTGTCTAGATAAGTTTGTGTGGTTTAATTCTGATGTTTAATTTTATAGACTAATGTTTTCTTATATTTACCATGGCATGAACATTAAATATAAAGCCTTTGGGATCTAGAGGGACATGAATCAGTTAAATTTAACAAACATTACTAAAATTGTTCTTTTAGTTTTTTAAATTAGACTGTAATGCTCAATTAAGCATTCTTGGAAAATTCATAGAAGGGATCCAATAATCTTAATTTTCCACCACCCTTTTAATCTCATTTTAGCTGCACTAGGTGTTCAGCAGCCTTCACTTCTTGGAGCGTCTCCTACCATTTATACACAGCAAACTGCATTGGCAGCAGCAGGCCTTACCACACAAACGCCAGCAAACTATCAGATAACGCAAACTGCAGCATTACAGCAACAAGCCGCGGCTGCAGCAGCTGCATTGCAACAGGTGAATTTCTAATAGGTTTTAATATGGAATATTGAAGACTGTGATATCTGAGTAGCTAGGATTGCTATCTCCATTTTTTAAAAAAATGAAGAATTGTGGCTCTTATTATGATTTTTTTTCTGACAATATTATACTGTATATGCCTACACGTATGGGGGAAGTATAGTCATATAGTGAAAATTCTTTAGTTTTTAAATTGGACATTTCTCATACCTCAATTATTTGAAAAAAATTCAGCCTTTGATGGATTCCAGAGTATAAGTAATAATAATTTTATGTATTTTAGATATTTATTCTAGAAAATTTCAGGGTGATTTTGGTTGTGTATTTCTGTGTATATATATATATATACATATATATATCGCTTTTTTGAGAATAATATGTTGATAGCCATATTTTTCTTTGAATAATCTTTTTTTTTTAATTTTTCAGCAATATTCACAACCTCAACAGGCCTTGTATAGTGTGCAGCAACAGGTTAGTTTTTATTTTCCATGTTAAGAACTGATTTTAAAAAAGCCATGTGTTCCAAAATTCAGTTGACACAGATTTGTATTTATATTTCTTTTAGCTATCATAATATATGACTTGAATTCTTTGGTGGGAGTAGGGGATATGGAGTAGGAAAAAAGAGAAGGTCCTAAAAACCCAAATTTTCAACTAGTAGCCAGTCTTCTGAGATAGTATGTTGAGGATAATCTGGAATGAACCACTCTGATTCTTTGGACTATGCTCCTGTCTGGACTCGAACCTCTGTGCTACTCTGCTGAATTAGATCACTTGGGAAAAGTAAAAGCTCTTTTTCCTACTTGAAGCCTAATCCTTTCGTGGGTCACTAGTTTCCAACCTTTATTTTTTAGGTAGTAGAATTTATTGAGTTTTTGTTTCCTTCCCTCTAATGAAATGATGAATGAAACCCAAAATACAAAATATTTAAATAAAACTGTTGAAAATGGGAGGAAGCCTCCCCTTATAGTTCATACCCTATTCCTGGGCATTTTAGAACAATATGAAAATTCTTAACTTAGACTTAAAACATGTTTCTTTGGCCCCTTAAACTCATCCTCTAATCATTTCTCTTAAGGTCTTACCTCTGGGAGCTAGGAAGTGGTAAGAAAATACACGATTATCAAGGAAGGAAAGTTTGCCCTGCTGAAATCTAGATAAGTTTTAGACTAACTACCCATTCTCATCTTGTCCATAGCTTGGAGGTAGTGTTCAGTCCTTATGAGTATTATTGTTAAAAAAGTTTTAGGAACAGGGGTGTAGCTCAGTGGTAGAGCATTTGTGTAGCTTGAGGTTCATTCCCTAGCATGCTTCCCACTCAAAGGAAAAAAAATTTTTCCAGGACATACAGCTCTCAGAAGACGAAAATGATATACAAAAGAGGATCCAAAAATTGGATCCAAGGACAATATTGAACCAGGTGTGGTGTTGTATACCTGTAATCCCAGCTACTTGGGAAGCTTAAGCCAGAGGATCACAAGTTTGAGGCCAGCCTCAACAATATAGTGAAGTCCTATCTCAAAATATAAAGGATTGGGCTGGGTGTGGTGGCACACACCCGTAATGCCAGTGGCTCAGGAGGTTGAGGCAGGAGGATTGCAAGTTCAAAGCCAGCCTCAGAAACTTAGTGAGGCACTTTGCAACTTAGCAAGACCCTGTCTCTAAATAACTCAGTGGTTGAGCATCCCTGGGTTCAATCCTCAGTACCAAAAATAAATAAATAATAAAGGGCTAGGGGTGTTGCTCAGTGGTAGAACACTTGCATTGCATGGGTGAGATCCTGGAGTTTAATCCACAGTACTGCCAAAAAAAAAAAAAAAAAGACAGTGTGTAGGAATATTAGGACTTCTCAGTCCATAAGCTCTTGTCACCAGATCCATAGTCTATTTTCATCTTTGGCTTAAGCCCTCTGGGCCTTCAAAAGCATTTCATTTTCTCTGAAGATTACAGTATTTCACTAGTACTTTAAACTTCTGAAAATGGACAAGAGACTAATCTCACAATTACCTTGTTTTTAAATGCTCTGAGAGGGGCATTGTGGGGGTATGTGGCTCTGTGGGTGGTAGAGCACTTTCCTAGAGTGCACTGAGGCCCAGAGTTCAATCCCGGCACCACATAGAAAACTTATCATAAATTAAAAATACCCATAGACTTATACTTATTAAGTTATGAAACACTATTAAAGATTTTATGAGCTGGGTGTGGTGGCACCTGCTGTAATCCCAGCAGTTCGGGAGGCTGAGGCAGGAGGATCACGAGTTCAAAGCCAGCATGTGAGGTGCTAAGCAACTCAGTGAGACCCTGTCTCTAAATAAAATACAAAAAAGGGCTGGGGATGTGGCTCAGTGGTTGAGTGCTACTGAGTTCAATCCCTGGTCCTACCCCCACAAGAAAAAAAAATTATAACAAGGTACGTTGAACCACATAAAGATGGCGGTACTCAGCTACTCTTACAGAAAAAAAAAAATAGTATTTTAATAAGGTTGAAACTCTTAATAATTGGTTATTGCAGGTAATCTGAGTAGTTTGAATTAGAACCTCATACAGGTTCTATTATCCTCACATATATTGTTTTTATACCAGAATTTATAAGTTTTCCTCCTCGCTTCAGTTCCTTTTCCTTTCTGGTAATGGTGTATTTTTCTATTATCAGAGAAACCATATGTCAGAGTGTATGGTTCTTCATGGTATGCATGTCTATGGCAAATCCAACCATTAGGAGTGCTTCTCATATTGCAGGATATTTATATATGAATTGCATGGCCAATTTTATTCTTTGGTACAATTACTAAATTGATGATATTGAATCATTTCTGTAGCATGGTAATTAGCATATTGTGGAACTAGAAATCTTTAGGGAATTGTGGACTTTTTAGAAAAATTTTTATGGTGTTATTTCTATGAAATAACAACAGAAATCATTTTCTTTATTAAATATAGCTGTATGTGTGACTTCTTAATACTAGGTATGCAGTTAGAAATAGTTGTAGTTAGACTTATGCTAATTATGTGTTACCTTTCACATTTAAAAAAAATAATATTTAAAAGTAATTTTTCCATTTATAAAACATCTATGAAACAAATTGATCGTTCCTTTTCTTTTGTATGTTTTTTGTTTTGTTTTTTGTTTTTTTCCTATTTTCAGTTACAGCAACCCCAGCAGACCCTTTTAACACAGGTTAGTTTGGCATTACTTTATTTCTTTTGATTATCTGAATAAAGAGTAGACTAATGTTTTATTTCTATTCTAGTTTTTATTTCAGAGTTTAAAGGTATTTGTTGTATTCACATAATAATTTAGCAGTATATTGCTAAATAAAGGTGAAAATTTGTTATTGTGTTTTGATTGCAAGCCCAGCTGTTGTATAGCTTGAATAAATAAGAATTCTTATTTTAAATTTAATACTGATTTTTTGCTTTTATATTTTCTTTATAGCTAAAGTTTTGGAAATTTTGGGATGTTTAATTTTTAACTTGACCTTAGTAGGTAAAGTCATCATGTTATCAGTTTGATTTTTGAGCAACATTAAAATGTTTTGGAACTTTTGGGCCTGATGGTATAGTTCTGGTAGAGTGCATGTTTAGCATGTGTGAGGCCCTGGATTTAATTCATACCTAGCGCAAAAAATAAAAATAAAGTTTTGAATTTTTAATATGTACTGCTATCTTAGAGCTTGTTACAAACCACTTAGTTTCTGTCATATAATTTTTTTCTCTTACAACCCTTTAAAAGGTGTTAAAAACATTCCTTGCTTATTAACTAAGGCGCTGGGCTGTATTTGGCCAATGGACCATGGTTCACTGGTATTTTTGTACAGTGAATATTAAGCAGTTGTTAAAAATGGAACAGAATCCCCATGCTGGGGATTGAACCCAGGGCCTTGTACATGCTGTGTACCCCCCCTACCACTGAGGTCCACACTCATCCCTAGAACTTAAGTATGAATGTAAAATTATATCTCAGATATGGGAGGTAGAGGAAAAAGTATGATGCAATATGCATTGTATGTTTCCATTTACTTAAGAGGGAAGAGGGAGGATATCATTTATCAGTGTGTGCATTATCTCCAAAAGGCCCTTGATAGTATGCTTCATGCATAGGAAACTGGGTGGCTGAGGAACAAGGATAGGAGAGAAGCTTTTCACTGTGTAACTTTTTGTATCTTTTTAGTCTTTTTTAAAAGTAAAGGATTAAAAGTATTTTTTAAAAGAAAAATGCAGTACATTTAAGAAATCAATTAATCTGTTCTTATTAAAGAACTAAAATCCAGTAATACCGATCTTACTTTCAATTCCCAACATGAGAATTTCAAAATTAAATAGGATAGCTGTAGAAGTTTCTTTCCTTACCATAACATCTCCCAGTGTGTGCCCATAAAGTATAACAATCTTAAGATGTTAAAGAAATTTTTTGAGGTTTTTTTCCCCCCACTATTGGGGATTGAACCTGGGGGTACTCTACTACTGAGCTACATCCCCTTTTATTTCTGAGGATTGAGACCCTGAGTGCTTTACCACTGACTTAAATTCCCCAGACCTTTTGTTATTTATTTATTTTTAAACATCAAATTGTATACTTTATTTTAATGTGGTGCAGAGGATCAAACCCAGTGCCTCACACATGCCAGGCTAGTGCTCTGCCACTGAGCTATAATACCAGTCCCTTTTGAGACAGGGTCTCACTAAGTTGCTTTTGGCTTCCCTAGGTTGCTGAGGTTGGCTTGAACTTATGATCTTCCTGCCTTAAGCCCTCAAATTGCTGGGATTATAGGCATGCACCACCATACCTGCCTTTTTATTTTGAAACAGGGATTTGATAGACTGTCCACAATAGTTGTGAACTTGTGATCTTCCTGCCTCAACTTCCCGAATACCGGTGCACCACCAGACATAGTGTTTTGTTGTTGTTGTTGTTTTTTGAAGTGGTGTCTTTGCCATGTTGCCCAGTTTCATATAAAACTTACGGATACAAGTATTCCTCCTGCCTCAGCCTCCAAGTAGCTTGGACTACAGGAAGAAATTTATTTATTTTTGGTACTGGTGATTAAACCCAGGGCACATAACCATTGAGCCACATTCCAAGCCATTTTTGTTTTTTATTTTGAGACAGGGTCTCACTAAGTTGCTGAGGCTGGGCTCAAACTTGCCTAAGTTGATGAAATACTGAGTTCCTTGACTATATTTTGGAGTTTCCTAAACCTTTAGTATGCTGATAAGGATTTTGATTTTTTTGTTTGTTTGTTTTTTGGAGGGGGGTGCTGGAATTGAATCCAGGGGTGCTTTACTACTAAGCTACATTTTCAGTTTTTTTATTTTGAAAAATGGTCTAAGTTGTTGAGGCTGGCCTCTAACTTGTGATCCTCCTGCCTCAGCATCCCAAATAGTAAGGATTATACAGGCATCTGACATTACACCCAGCTTTTTTGTTTGTTTTTTTGGTGGTGGTACTGGTGCTTGAACGCAGGTTTTTGCATAGACTAGGTAAGTTCTCTTGCACTGAGCTACATCCCCAGTCTTTTCTGGACTTTGAATTTCTAAGAGGGAGTTAAAATAGTGTTTTTGCAACTCATTGCACGATGATTCTTTTGCCTTGGAGCAACCCTGAAGCTTTTTGAGGAAAGTTATGGATGAAATAAGTTAAATAATTTTATAGATTTTCAGACTTAGGTCTCTCAAGGTGTACATACATGTATTTTATAATTTCATATAATTTTTAACATTTTGAGCTAAAATTGTCATTTTTAATTTCCAGGTAATTTCAAGTCATTATCTTAATATGATGTTGATTTTCTTCAATAGCCAGCTGTTGCGCTGCCTACAAGCCTTAGCCTGTCTACTCCTCAGCCTGCAGCACAGATAACTGTATCTTATCCAACACCACGGTCCAGTCAGCAACAAACCCAACCTCAGAAACAACGTGTTTTCACAGGAGTGGTTACAAAGCTACACGATACATTTGGATTTGTGGATGAAGATGTATTCTTTCAGCTTAGGTAAACTTCATTAGGTGTTGAGATGACTTATTGAATTCTGTATAAAGTACTTGTGATAAGATAAGCTAAAATTTTCTGTTTTAATCATTCACTTTGTATTATGGTCCTATCTGTGATGTGTTTGGGTGGGAAAATGTGGTTAAGTATATGTTTTGATTATTGAACACCAACTAATTGTGAATTCTTTTTTTTTAGTTGTAGATGGACACAATACCTCTATTTATTTATTTATTTTTTAATGTGGTACTGGGGATCAAACCCAGTGCCTCACACATGCTAGGCATGCAGTGTACCACTGAGCCACAACTCCGGCTCTAATTGTGGATTCTTTATAAATATTTTCTTAGAACTAGGTGGCATTTCTAACTCTTCATGGGCAGACTTTGAGATTGGGGGTTGATTAATTATGACTTTTAAATCCTAATATTCTCGTTTGCCATGCTGATGATATAGACTAAGAATTTTTTTTTTTTTTAATTGAAAAGTTAGTGAATAGGATCAAATGGTTGATGGACAAACATTGACAATAGTACTTTGGTTCCTTTATGGTAGTTGTAGGCAATATGAATTTTCTTAGATATATCAAGAATATTTCTAATGAACTTCCTTAGAATGGTCACATTTGGGACTCAGTTGCTGTAGAAGATTTTTGTATAAAAGGGATTCCCATTTTTTTGTCTTCTTTCCAAAACCTGAAGCAAATTTTACTTTTGGGCTCTAAAAGTTAGTGCCATAAGCAGAAGGGCATAACTTAGGAGATTATGAGGTGGTAAATTATTTCTTGTACTTCAAAACTTCTGTTTATATATAGAGGGTGAAACGTTCAGTTCTGAAATGAATCTACAGATATATCTACTTTTGTAAGAGCTCTCCAGTCTTCCATTTCTGGTATAGTGTGTTTTATTTATTTATTTATTTGTTTATTTATTTATAGTTATAGATGGACACCATACCTTTATTTATGTTTATGTGGTGCTGAGGATCGAACCTGGTGCCTCAATTGTGCTAGGCAAATGCTCTACACTGAGCTACAACCCAGCCATATAGTGTATTTTGTGTGTGTGAGTGTGTGTGTGTGTGTGTGTGTGTGTGTGTGTGTGTGTGTGGGGCTGGGGATTGAACCCAGGGCCTTTTGCATGTGAGGCAAGTACTCTACCAACTGAGCTATATCCCCAGCCCCCTAAAGTGTAGTTTTAAATGCTAAGTGTGTAAAATTGAAGGGGGGGGGGCGATGTCTTTTTTTTCCCCCCCCCAAATATTTTTTAGCTGTTGATGGACCTTTATATTATTTATTTGTATATGGTGCTGAGAATCTAACCCAGCGCCTCACACATACAAGGCAAGCACACTACCACTGAGCCACGACCCCAGCCCCGTGGGGGGTGATCTCTTAATTGTGTTTATTTTTTTCCCCCCAGTGCCGTCAAAGGGAAAACTCCACAAGTGGGTGATAGAGTATTGGTTGAAGCTACTTATAATCCTAATATGCCTTTTAAATGGAATGCACAAAGAATCCAAACACTACCAAATCAGGTACATAAAATGTTGAACTAATTATCATGGAAATTTGGTAATTGAGTCTTCCATTTGACAAAAAACATTTTATCTCTTTTGTTTTTATTAAGAATCAGTCCCAAACCCAACCTTTACTGAAGACTCCTCCTGCTGTACTTCAGCCAATTGCACCACAGACGGCATTTGGTGTTCAGGCTCAGCCCCAGCCTCAGTCACTACTGCAGGCACAGATTTCTGCGGCTTCTATTACACCACTATTGCAGACTCAGCCACAGCCTTTATTACAGCAGCCACAGCAAAAAGGTATTGCCTGCATGTATTCTTGTTTTTAATTTCAGACTAATGTGTGTTATGATTTATTTGTTCAAATATAAAGAACATGCTTTTAATTATAAAATAGGCAGGGACATCCAGGAGGTTGAAAAAGAAGGATCTCTTGAGCAAGTAAGTATATGACCAGACTGGGCAATATAGTGAGACCCTATCTCAAAATATCTGACAGGGACTTTGAGGAAACTTGAAAGGAAGCTTAAATATCCTGAACAAAACATCCTGTAATTCTCTACCTATATGGAAGTAGTTTTGTTTTATTTCTTGTAGTGATAACAAATTCAGTGAATAGGAAATTCAAAGATATGTTTCTTGAGTACTTAAATATCAGAACTGTTATCCCTTGTGCCCCCTTTTGGTATCACATACCAACAATATTTTATTTATACATGTGAATCTTTTCTTTTTAATTAATTAATTTTTATTCATTTTATTGATTTATTTTGGTACCAGGTATCAAACCCAGGGGTGCTTAACAACTGAGACACATTATTAGCTCTCCCCCCCATACATGGAGTATAACTTATTCTAATTAGGATTTTATTCTTATGGTTGTACATGATGTGGAGTTACCCTTGTCTTGTAGGAAAGGAAAGTTATGTCTGAATAATTCTATTGTCTTTTCTGTTTCCCTCTCCCCTCCCTTCCCTTCATAACCCTTTGTTTAATCCAATGAACGTCTGTTCTTCCCTTCCTATCCTTGCTTGTACATTAGCATACACATATCAGAAAATTTAGCCTATGGTTTTTTGGGACTGGCTTATTTCACTTAGCTTTGATATTTTTCAGTTCCATTCATTTACCAGCAAATGCCATGATTTCATTCTTTATGGCTGAATAATATTTCTTTCTTTTTTTTTTTTTTTTAAAGAGAAAGTGAGAGAGGGGAGGAGAGAGAGAGAGAGAGAATTTTCAATATTTATTTTTCAGTTCTCGGCGGACACAACATCCTTGTTGGTATGTGGCGCTGAGGATCGAACCCGGGCCGCACGCATGCCAGGCGAGCGCGCTACCGCTTGAGCCACATCCCCAGCCCGCTGAATAATATTTCATTGTGTATATATACCACATTTTCTTTATTCATTCATTTGTTAAAGGACACTTAGGTTAGTTCCATGGTTTAGTTATTGTGACTTGAGCTGCTATAAAACATTGATGTGGCTGCATCACTCTAGTATGCTTATTTTTAAGTTCCTTGGGTATAAATCAGGGAGTGGGATAACTGGATTAAATGGTGGTTCCATTTCATGTTTTCTGAGGAATCTCCATACTGCTTTCCATAATGGTTGCACCAATTTGAAATCCTCCTGTACATGTGAACTGGTGTTAGTAATTCTGTTATGTTATTGGGGATCATACCCAAGGGTACTCTACAACTGAGCTACATGCCCCAGCCCTTTTTATTTTATATTTGGTAGTGGGGATTGAACCTAGGAACACTCTTCCACTGAGCTACATTCCTAGCACCCCCTCTTTTTTTTTAATAGTTTTTTAAAATAAGGGAATGTTTTTATACCTTGTTTTTATTTATTTGTTTTTATGTGGTGCTAAGAATTGAACCCAGTGCTTCACACATTCTAGGTAAGCACTCTACCACTAAGCTACAACCTCAGCCCCTTTCCAGCCCTTTTTATTTTTTGAGACAGTGTCTCACTAAGTTGCTTAGTGCCCTCACTAAATTGCTGAGGCTAAAAGCCTTGAACTTACTATTCTGCCTCAGCCTTCCAAGTTTCTGGGATAGTAGGTGTGTGTTGGCTACATCCAACCCTTGTTTATTTTTTATTTTGAGACAGAGTCTTGCTAAGTTGTCCAGGTAAGTTGTTTGGGTTTGCCTCTAACTGTTTCAGCTTCACGACTTGCTGTATATACAATTGTGTGCCACTGTGCCTGGGATTATACAGTGTTTAAAATGGCAGTTAGCCTGCTGTGTGCCATGATACATACCTGGAACCCCAGCAATTTGGGATGCTGAGGCAGGAGGATCAAAAGTTGGAGGCCAGGGGCTGGGGTTGTGGTTTAGTGGTGGAGTGCTCGCCTAGCATGTGCAGGGTCCTGGGTTTGATCCTCAGCACCACATTAAAATAGAGGTATTGTGTCCAACTACAACTAAAAACTAAATATTAAAAAAAAAAAAGTTGGAAGCCAACCTGGACCTGTTTCAAAACAAAAAATAGAAAAGATCTGGTGATGTAACTCAGTGGTAGAGTACCCCTAGGTTTAATCATTTTTATTTATTCATTTTTTTAATAATTTTAGTTGTAAATGGACATAATAACTTTATTTTTTTTATTTTTAGAGATATATAATTTGGCATTTTCTCTTTCATTGTATGTTATTATACTAGAGCAAAGTGATAAAATGTATAACTCCATGGTATAGCTATAGCAAAATGATAAAACCAGGTTACAGCATAATGGATTATTAATTTTAAATGAACACCTGATTGTTCACTACTCAGGTCAAAAAATACACATTGCTTGCTGGGAATATAGCTCAATTGGTAGAGTGCTTGCCTAGCATGCGTGAGGCCTTGGGTTCAATCCCCAGCACTACCACCACCAACAACAAAAAACACATTGCTAATACTTGTGTGTAGTGCTAGGGATCAAACCCAGTGCTGTGTTTCATAACTGGCAAGCACTCTACCAGTGAACTACATTCCTCAACACCCATGTGCCTCCTTTTTTCTCAAAGTATATATCCTGAATACAATTTAGCTTTGTCTGCTTTTGAACTTAATATGAGATTCCACTTATATTCTAGCTTGTGTAAGGTTTTTTACACCATTATGTTAAAAGTTTTTTCTTCTGTTTATTTCATGTGGGTATAGTTTGTTCATTTTCATTGTGCATTTCCATTGTATGAATATTGAACAATTATATGTTCTCCTTTACTAATCATTTGGTTATTTCTTGTTTTGGTTTCTGTAAACATTCTTGTGTGTTCACAGACAATGTGTGTGACTTTTTCTAGGGTATGTATCTTTGAATGGAATTGTTGGGTGTGAGGAGTACATGTATCTTCTTAGATAATACCAAACTGTGTCCAAACTACTTGTTTCCTCCAAGTATCTGACAGTTAGTTCTCTGATCTCTGATTTTTTTCCTCATAGTTTTCTTAAAATATCTTATTTTACAATTGTGAATTGGGATTTGAGTACCTATTTGTTTGTTTTGATAGTAGGTTTTCAAACCTGGATCTCACATACTTAGCACTCTACCACTGAGCTATAGTCCTTGCCCTAAAACAGGACCAGTTCTACAACAAAATGTGTAAATTATGATAACTGTGAATGAACAATTTTATTCCCAATTGTTAGACTAATTTCATCTAATCTCATAATACTTTTGTACTTTCTTTAAATGTGTTAATTTAATTTTATTTTTTTCTGTATTTTTTTTTTGAAGCTGGCTTATTGCAGCCCCCTGTTCGTATAGTTTCACAACCACAACCAGCACGAAGATTAGATCCACCATCTAGATTTTCAGGAAGGAATGACAGAGGAGATCAAGTGCCTAATAGGAAAGAAGACCGAAGGTATGTTTTAAGAATATAATATAGATGGTGGTGGTGATTACTCAAAATGTGAATGCACTTAATGCCACTGAACTGTGCAGATCAAACTGGTTAATGTGATAAACTTCGTGTCACATACATATAACATATTTTTTTGGGGGGGTACCGGGGATTGAACCCAGGGGTGCTTAATCACTGAACCACATCCAAAGCCCTTTTATTTTTTGCCTTGAGACAGGGTCTTAAGGCCTTGATAAATTGCTAAATTGCCCAGCAACATAACATTTAAAAAATACATTTTTGAAGAGTTAAAAATGTCTTGTTTTGGGGCTGGGGATGTGGCTCAAGCAGTAGCGCGCTCGCCTGGCATGCGTGGGG
The DNA here is from genome assembly GCF_964194105.1 of Spermophilus citellus. NCBI lineage: Eukaryota > Metazoa > Chordata > Mammalia > Rodentia > Sciuridae > Spermophilus > Spermophilus citellus. Next base: position 43,027,332 of record NC_138195.1, read on the forward strand.
CCCGGGTTCGATCCTCAGCACCACATACAAACAAAGATGTTGTGTCTGCCGATAACTAAAAAATAAATATTAAAAATTCTCTCTCTCAAAAAAAATGTCTTGTTTTTATTACCTATTACATTATTTCTTTAAAAAATTGCCATCATGCCAAAAATATTAGTAATAATTTTATTTAAATTTACTTTAAGTCGTGAAAGGGAAAGAGAAAGACGTAGATCCAGAGAAAGATCACCTCAAAGGAAACGTTCCAGGGAGAGGTCTCCCAGAAGAGAGAGAGAAAGATCGCCTCGGAGAGTTCGGCGTGTTGTTCCACGTTACACAGTGCAGTTTTCAAAGTTTTCTTTAGATTGGTAAGTTCTTTTTTTCTCTTTCAGTTATTAACTTTGTAATTTTAGTGTGGATTAATGTGGAATGTGTTACAATCAGGATATTTTACCTGGGAAAATCATTATGTGCTGACATCTGGTGCTCTTATAAGGATAGAAATGCAATTTGAAGTAGTAATTTATTTCTCTGCTAGAGTGTATTATTTATAGTACTCATAACTTTAATAAGTTATCAACCATTCAAAAAGAAAACCTCTAAAGGAAATTCTGTTGTGATGAAATCATTGCTTAACATTAGAATTATTTAAGATCCACATTTATTGATGAAGATCCACATTATATGTGATGAAGCAATAACAAGTAAACCAATTGTTTCAAGCTTATTTGTGATAATATAGTATAAAGTCTGAATTGGATCTGCATATGTTCTGAGACCTATATAATATACATGTGTTTGTGTTGTGAAATTCTGTTGTGATGAAATCATTGCTTAACATTAGAATTATTTAAGATCCACATTTATTGATGAAGATCCACATTATATGTGATGAAGCAATAACAAGTAAACCAATTGTTTCAAGCTTATTTGTGATAATATAGTATAAAGTCTGAATTGGATCTGCATATGTTCTGAGACCTATATAATATACATGTGTTTGTGTCCATAAATAAATTATTGAGCTTTTGGAATCAGAGGTTGGGGCAAGTTACCAAGAACTTCTCAGTTTCGTCTATAAAATCCATTAGCTTGCAGAATTATTGTTTGGTTCAGTATCTAGAGCACCCAGAGTGAGGCAATTTTAGATTTTCCTTAATTGATAATAGTAGTGAGTTACGATGGCAACTAGGGTTGGTAGATTTAACAAATGGAAAAAGCAAATGGACAGTAAAATAAGAAAATCTTTAAAAGCAGTGTCAGAACTGTTTGTCATAGGTGCAAATAATGTGTGTACTTGAATGACCTGAGAAGATATTGTTGCACTTCAACAAAGAATAATTTATTATGTTGGCCTATCAAAAGTTGAAATTTCTGCATATTCATTTCTAGATCTGATAAACAGTGTGCTTTAGTGTACTGAATACCAAGAAATTCTTAACTGGTGACTTTGCTTGTTTATATTACTTCATTATTTATTTACTCTTAACTTTGGCCAGATTAGCAAGTACTCCTAATTTATACTAGTTTTGTTATTATCCTTTTTTACTGTTAGGCTTAAAAAAATCTGTTGGTACCAAAACTACTTCATTCCCCAAGGTACTAAATAGAGGAGCTCTAATTTTTATGCATCTTTCCCAGTATTAAACACTATATAGGAAGAGTTGGTAAGATACATAATTGAGGCGGGCGCCATGGCTCACACCCATAAATCCTAGCAGGTTGGGAGGCTGAGGCAGGAGAATTGTGAGTTCAAAGCCAGCCTCAGCAACTTAGTGAGGACCTGTCTATAAATAAAATATAAAAAAGGGCTGGGGATGCGCCCTGCTATCAAAATAAATAAGGATATGAAATAGAACAGCTCCTACTAAAGATCACCTTCACAGTTTCACTTTTACTGCTAACAATATCAATCGAACCCATTACAAATAAACATCATTTTAAAGTTTCCATGTCTCCTTAATCTGTAGTTGTGGAAATCAAATTTTTTATACTAATATAATTATGAGCACTTATTTGCAATTAATGCTTTATGTGGACTTATGTCTGTTTTATCATAGATTTTTTTCCTTATGGGGTAAAACTTCTTAAATTCTGGTACTGAGAAACTATTACCTATACTTTGTTCCTTAAAAATAAAACTCAAATATATTTTGCACACTTTTGATACAATCTTTATTTATTTTTTAGTTTTAGGTCGATACAATATCTTTATTTTATTTTTATGTGGTACTGAGGATCGAACCCAGTTCTTCATACATGCTAGGCAAAGTTCTCTACCTCTGAGCCACAACCCCAACCCCTTGACAGAAGCTTAACCAGATAAAGTATAATTATATCAGCAGCCACAATAGAAAATTATCACAAAATAAAATAAAAGTAAAATAAAATATTATTTTATTTTGTGATGTTGGGATTAAACCAGGGCTTTGTATATGCTAGGCAATTAGTCTGTTTCTAAGCTATATACCCAATGTATCTCTATTTTTTGTTTTTAGGTATCTGATAAAGACATCTCTACATAGAGATTAGTTTTTTTTTCTTTTCTCCTTCCTTTCTTCCTGTACTAGGGATTGAACCCAGGGGCACTTTACCTATGAAGTATATCCCCTGCCCTTTTTATTTTTATTTTGAGATGGGGGTCTCCTTAAGTTGCAGAATCTGTCCTTGAACTGTCCATCTTCCTGTCGCAGTCTCTTGAGTTGCTGGGTTACATATGTGCTCCAACATGTCCAGCAGAATTCATGTATGTGTTTCATTTTTTGTGTGTCTGTGTGTGTGGTAATGGCGTTGAACCCAATGGTACTCTATTGAGCTACATCTCCAAATCTCCAGCCATTTTTTTTGTTTTGTTTTGAGACGGTCTCACAAAAGTGCACTCTTTCTGTCATAGCCTGGTGAGTTTCTAGAATTGGACCACCTCACCTACTCATTATGCTTTTTTTTTTTTTAGTTGGGCACAATACCTTTATTTTATTTATTTTTATGTGCTGCTAAACCTAGTACCTCACATATTCTTGGCAAGTGCTGTACCCCTGAGATATAACTCTGACCCTCAATTATGCTTTTTGTAAAATTTTTTTTTTATAGTTGTAGATGAATACAACATCTTTGTTTATCTTTATGTGGTGCTGAGGATAGAACCCAGGGTCTCACACATGCTAAGCAAGTACTCTACCACTGAGCTACAATCCCAGCCCGTCAGTTATGCCCTTTTGTTCACTTGTTTATCTTTGAGTTTCTCGCCTTTAAAATCTGCTTTTTACGGGCTGGGGATGTGGCTCAAGCGGTAGTGCGCTCGCCTGGCATGCATGCAGCCCAGGTTCGATCCTCAGCACCACATACACCGCCAAAAACTAAAAAAAATAAAAATTAAAATCTGCTTTTTGAGGAAAAGGAAACTAATTGTTTTTTAAATTTTTATTAGTTATTGATGGACCTTTATTTATTTTTTGTTTATATGTGGTGCTGAGAATCGAACCCAGTGCCTCACACATGCTAGGCAAGCACTCTACCACTGAGCCACAACCCAGCCCCAGGAATCTAATCTTTAAAATATCAGTGCCAGATTTAAAAGGCAAGAGTTCTATTTCCTTTTTACATAATAATAATAATTAGGTATTGATTTACTTAAATTCTTATAGAGAAGTATAGAGGTATAGATAATATAAAGAACACATATATATTTATTTCATTTGTATTTTAATATTTGATTTTTAATTTAAGTGTAGTGATCTACAAGCTTACTCTAGAATAGAACTTGAATTTTTTCTTTGCTGAATAAGTCTGATTGAGGGGTATTTGAGTACTAATTTGGTATTACTCTTATCCCTTCTTTGTATGTATTTTGTGTGACTTATGATTTTCTCAAGTAATATACATTTTAAACTAAGTCAAAACTACTTTTGTTTCAATCTTCTCTAGAGCTGTGGGTTTTCTTTATTTCAAAGTGTCTTCTCTAATGAATTATAAGCTACATACAAAAAGTAGAGAAGTAAAGGTAACACTTAGATACTGATAATTCAAAACTGCAACTATATACAAATTTTGAAAAACAAAAATTTCACATATCTCCATCTGAATTTGTACTTCATTTAATTGGCTATTTTCAAATTGCTTTTTACTCTGTAAGGTTATTTAGCTTCAGAATTATGTGAATGTATAACCTTTGGTGTAAGGCTGCTTATTCACTACTTATGTCTGTTTTTCAGTCCTAGTTGTGACATGATGGAACTAAGGCGCCGTTATCAGAATTTATATATACCTAGTGACTTTTTTGATGCTCAGTTTACATGGGTGGATGCTTTCCCTTTGTCAAGACCATTTCAGCTTGGAAATTACTGCAATTTCTATGTTATGCACAGAGAAGTAGAGTCATTAGAAAAAAATATGGCCATTCTTGATCCTCCAGATGCTGACCATTTATACAGTGCAAAGGTTTGTATTTGTGATTTACAGCTTAATTTCTTCATAGTAGTTCAAAAATAAGAGGATATGTGGAACCATTCTTTTTTTGGGAGGGGATATGGGGGATTGAACTCAGGGGCACTTGACCACTGAACCATATCCCCTTAAGTAATTTAACCTCTTTGTGCCTCACTTATTATGCAATAAAATAATGGTTGTTTTAACATTTTAATCCTTATAAAAATGTGAAGATGAAGTTGAAAGTTGAATGTTATGACTTTTTTGTTTGTTTTTTTAATATTTATTTTTTAGTTTTCGGCAGACACAACATCTTTATTTGTATGTGGTGCTGAGGATTGAACCCGGGCGCGTGCCAGGCGAGCGCGCTACCGATTGAGCCACATCCCCAGCCCTGTTTGTTTTTTGTACTGGGGATTTAACCTAGGGACACTTTACCACTGAGCTACATCCCCTACCCTTTTTTATTTTTTATGACTTTTAGCCCCAGATGAAACTTAATATTGGTTGAATGTACTAAATTTTTGTCTTTAGGATAACATTCAGAATATGGCTATCAGAGTTAGTTTTCTTCTGGTTTAAAACGTTATTTGATCTAAAAAGCATCCCTTAAATCTCGAGTGGTGGCAGGCAGACATTCATAGTCAGGTAATACAGTTTGTTGAGTCAAGTTGGCAGTTGTGAAAGACTCAATTTGGTTTGTTAAGAGATGCCCCAAGCTGGGAGTGGTGGCTCACGCCTGTTATTCCAGCAGCTCAGGAGGCTAGGCAGGAGGATGTCAAGTTCAAAGCCAGCTTCAGCAATTTAGCAAGGTTCTATCTCTAATGAAATACAAAAAGGGGTTGGGGATGTGGTTCAGTGGTTAAGTGCCCCTAGATTCAATTCCTGGTAAAAAACAAAACAAAACTCAAACCTGATAGAAAAGAATTCCAGAATATTTCTATGACAATAGCAATAGATTTTGCTATAATGGGATTTAGAATGTCTTTGGATGCTGTTAAAGTTCTTTTGAAATTAACCTATCATCCCTATTAATAACATCATTGTGGGTGGCTCAGTACTTTTTGGCAAAGGGTTTGAGAACCTCATGAGGTAAAATTTTGTTCCCTTTTCTTCCATAATATTTTCTATTTGTAAATTAAAATAATTTCAAAAATTTAAAAAAATCTTCCCTTGATAAGTTAAAACTTTATAAGGTATTTAATATTTTAACTTATTTCTGTAACATTTTGCATCCATTTTTATGAGAAATTTCAAATAACTAAAATGTGAGTTTAAGTAGTAGTGCTTCTCATTTTTTTTTTTTACATTACATTAGACTTTTGACAGGATTGAATTATTTGACTATAATAGGTAATGCTGATGGCTAGTCCTAGTATGGAAGATTTGTATCATAAGTCTTGTGCTCTTGCTGAAGACCCACAAGAACTTCGAGATGGATTTCAACATCCTGCTAGACTTGTTAAGGTAAAATAAACTATTTGTTTTGTCTTTAGGTGTATATTCATTTACCTTAGTGCTTACTGTGTATATGTGAAATTTAAAAACAGCATATTTTTAATCTTGTTTAGTTACTACATGATTTTAGTATTATTAAGATACTCACAATTTAATGATACAGATGTCTTTCTCACTGCAGATTGTGGCTATACTTTATTTGTGTATAACGACTTCAACTGTCATTTTGATTTGTTGTATTTGTAGCATATTAAAATCTTAGTGATAATGGGATTTAGAATGTCTTTGGATGCTGTTAAAGTTTGCGTTATAGCTTGCTTCTTTAAAAGAATGCTAACTGAAGAAATATTATAGAAGGATGAGTTATGATGTGTAAATCCTATTCCATTGCTGAAATGCAGTGTGGAACACGATGAACTGAACTCTTCCTTGACTGACAGATATCTGAGGTAGTAAAAATGATGTTGGAAAGGTTTGTACCTTTCCTTTTCAAGTATTTATTTGTAATTTCACAAGTTATATAATGTATGTAAGTGATTCTTTGTTTTGAATTAGTTTTTAGTGGGCATGAAAGGCAAGGATGAAGCCATGGCCATTGGTGGGCACTGGTCTCCTTCGTTGGATGGACCAGACCCTGAAAAAGATCCCTCCGTGTTGATTAAGACTGCTATTCGTTGTTGTAAGGCTCTGACAGGCATTGATCTAAGTGTTTGCACACAATGGTAAGTATCAATTCATTTCTTGATTAGAAATATTTAATAGATTTGTAGATGTTCTTATCGATCAGCCTTTTCCCCTTCCTTATTTTAGCAACACTGGTCATGCAGGTAATCTCAAAGGAAAATCCCCATTTGTAGCAAAAGTTTATTTGGTGCCAAAAATGTTTTTTGTTAAAAGGATTAAGAACTAATCAAAATATACTGAAAATTTAAATGTTTTGTTATGGTGTACTTTGGAAGTTTGGTTGTATGTTGAAAATACTTTTCATTTCATGTATAGCTGGAGAAGATCGTCAAGAGAGAACTTCATTTCATTATAATTCTTTTGTTATTAAATGATGTAGTTGCTGATTATTTTTGTTCAGCCATATTTTCTCTTGAGGCTTATTTGTCCTATGTATTTTAGTATATTTCTTGTGACTTAATTGAGAATATTCTTTTTTAGCACATGAAATCTGAACAGCTATCCAGCTTCTTCAGGTATTATCTAAAATATGGGTAGCTTTGTAATCAAACTTGAAAATGTGTTGTGGGAACTTATTCTTTTATTCAATAAAATATTGTACAAATGTACCAAAAGAGGAACTATGGCTTCTATAATTTTTTTTTCTTTAGACCAACCTCAAGTTCTTGCAGCAAAATTTCTTTACTTGATGTGCTACAAGTGAACTAGGGTCTTTAAAATGTATTTTAGAATTTTTTTTCCAACATGCTTCTTCCCTTGCAACAGGTACCGTTTTGCAGAGATTCGCTACCATCGCCCTGAGGAGACCCACAAGGGGCGTACAGTTCCAGCTCATGTGGAGACAGTGGTTTTATTTTTCCCGGATGTTTGGCATTGCCTTCCCACCCGCTCAGAGTGGGAAACCCTCTCCCGAGGATACAAGCAGCAGCTGGTCGAGAAGCTTCAGGGTGAACGCAAGGAGGCTGATGGAGAACAGGCACTGAACGCTAATCCCTTTTTCTATTTCCGCTTCTCACAGGCACAGGAACACAGGCACAAATGCACACCACACACTACATAACAAACACACATGGAGGAACATAAGTGGTAACAGCGACTGGTAATCCAGCTTTCAGCAGTATAGTTGAATGTTCTTTTCTCTTAAAAATTCTGTCTATTATGCTAACATTGAGAGTGTTGAGACCTCAAAGGAAAATAAGTTGTGCTTAAATTGCACAGAATTTTGTTTCTACCATAGATCTAGTTGCTGGAATCTGGGACCAGTTGTTGAGCAAGATTAAGTATTAAGCCATTTTAAACATTTTGCCATTTTCTAAAATTTAAAAGATTTTCTCTTTCATGGTCATCAGTTCTAGTCATGGATATTTGAAATTGGACAACCACAAGTCTGAGAGATTTGAAATTTCAGGCTATGTGGCAACGTCTTTGGTACATTTCAAAGGTCTGACTAAATCAGTCTTTGGGTGGCTTGAAAATTGGGGCAAGATCACACACTGTGTGGTTAGTGGAGACCGGCAGTGTTTGTGCATCCCTGATATCCTCTGTGTTGTAATTTATCACCCTTTTGTGTTTCACAGATCTGGCTTTGATTGGCTGATGAGTGTCTTTGTGAACAGTTAAAAATGATAGAATGTATGTACGTGGACTTGCCTAAATAATAACTTTAGGAGAAGACAATCTGAAACATTTGTGACCTTGCACAGATCAGCAACAGACTTTTAAAAGTGAATTAATTTTATTTTAAGGTTTCAAAATAGTAATTATGTTCTTAACTTTGTATATTAGGATGAAGAAGAAAAGGATGATGGTGAAGCTAAAGAAATTTCCACTCCTACCCATTGGTCTAAACTTGATCCAAAGACAATGAAGGTAACTTTGAAAATTATGGTTTTTAATTTGAAATCTCTTTAACAGGAATACATAATATTGGTGAGAATGATGGTAGTATGTTTTTCAAATAAAAACCATTCAAAATGAAGTCTGTCTTGGCACCATGGCACACATTTGGAATCCCAGGTTCTTTGGAGGCTGAGGCAAATTCAAGGCCAGACCAGGTATTTAGCAAGACCCTTCCTCAAATAAATAACAAGGGCTGGAGATTTAGCTCAGTGGGGTAAAGTCCACTTTTTTTTTTTTTTGGAGTTTGTCCCAGGCCCTTGTGTGCTATACAACCACTGTACCTCTGAGCTACATCCCCAGCCCTTTTTATTTTATTCTGAGACAGGATCATGCTACGTTGTCTAGCCTGGCCTCGAACTTGTGATCCTCCTGCTTACCCTGTGCCATCAGGTCTGGCTGTTCACTGATTTTATATAACTATAATATATTGTATTTACCTGTGAATATATACATACATGTATAAATAAAAAGTGATGTTAAATATCAGTCTAGCTAGTACCTGTAAAATGCTTGCAATTTCAAAGTACCTGTAGTATCAGGAATATTGTTTTCTGGTTCAGTAATTGACCAAGAAGGCAGAATTTATCACTGGGCACAGTGGCACATGGCCTGTGTAATCCCTGTGGTTTCGGAGACTGAGGTAGGAGGAGCACAAATTCAAAGCCAGCCTAAGCAACTTAGTGAGACCCTGTCTCAAAATAAAATATAAAAAGGGTTAGAGATGTGGTTCAGTGGTTAAGCACCTCTGGATTCAATCCCTGGTACCAAAAAAAAAAAAAAAAAAGGAGGTGGGAGGCAGCAGAATTCTTACACTTATGGGGCTGGAGTTGTGACTCAGTGGTAAAGCATTTGCCTTGCATGTGTGAAGCACTGGGTTAATGTTTAACACCACATAAAAAGAAATAAACAAAATAAAGGTATTGTGTCCATCTACAACTAAAAAATAAAAATTAAAAAAAAGACTATTAAAAGAAATTTCTAAACTTATGTAACTTAAATTCAGGGGTCAGAAAAGAAACAGGAAAAGGTGAACTTGATTTAAAAATAAATTTAAGAGTAAAATGTAGAATGTATGCCTCTAAACTGGGAAGGAAATAATTTAATAATTTCTTTGAAGATAAGTGGTTGACCTGCGTTAGTTTTTTCTTCTGGGTGTCTCTAGCCCAGTTATCTTAGTATTCTTTCTGCTGTTTTGTATTTCCAAACTATAATCTATGGTCAAGATAGAGACTGATCTTTACTTCATCTTTTAGAGTTTGTTTTTAGCAAATGCCTTCTAGTTGACTTTTGTTCTTAGCACAAAACAATTTTTCTACTTAGTTAGGAACAATTTCTTTCTGGATTTTTGTTGTTTTGTGTTTGTGGGGTTTTGGGGGGTTGGGGGGAGACTGATTTTTTTTTTCTTTTAGTACATAGGATTGAACCCTGGACTACTCTATCACCACATTATATCCCCAGCACTAATTTCATTTTATTTTGTTGTTTGGGTTTTTAAGACTTAGTGTTGAGTTTGGCCTTGACTTGTGAACCTGTTATCTCAGCCTCCTAACTCCTAAGTAGCTGAGATTACAGGCATGCCCCACCTAGCAAGGCTGGAACCTTGACTTTAAACTCATTGGTTTTTAGTAAGTAGACAATGTATGTCATAAGAATGTTCCTTATTTGTTGAGAGCCACAGTTTAGTCAGAATGATGCCTGGCATTTTTTGCCAGAGGGAATGGTGGAAAGGTGACCCTGCTTGGGGATTAGGGCGGATCCTGCTGAGATTAGGGCGAATCCTGCTGCCTTGGGCGCAGGAGTTCCCTTTGAGTTCTCTTGGGGTTCTGAGAATTGTCTCCTGCAGCCAGGTGCAGTGTGTTCCGGGGAAGTGTGTGTAGAGTGCAGGTGAGAGTTCGGGAATAAAGGTTGCTGTTTGAACCTACAAGGTTGGGTGGTGGCTCGGTTATTTTGTGCCCAGCCAGACTGCGGCAGTTATTCTTTAATTACTTCCAAGTTGTCATCATCAATATCAGGTTCATATAGGGTACTCAAAAGATTATGAAAACATTGACAATAAGACTAAGACTATACCCAACACTTTTTTAAAAAACTGATTGTTTTGATGTTAAGTTCTTTATTTTATTTTTATTTATTTATTTTTTTGATACTGAGAATTGAACCCAGTGCCACTTTATCACTGAACTACATCCCATAGTCCTTTTTAATTTTTTATTTTCGAATAGTCTTGGTAAGTTGTATAGGGTCTTGCTAAGTTGCCTAGAGGTGCCTTGCCTCGACCTTGGGTTCCTCTTACCTCATTTTCCCATGGAGCTAGAATTATAGGTGTGTGCCACCACATCCAGATTCTGTTTTCTTTTTTATAGGATACAAGTAATGTATTTAGTTGGTTGGTTGGCTCAAATCATGTTGTATTCAAAAGTTGCATTTTAATCATTTTCATTTAACATCTTTTTTTCTCATGTAATTGTTTCTCAATTTTACATTCTATGTGGTTTATGTATTAATACTTCTTAGATATTGCTTTTTATTGAATGTGCAGATTCTATACTTTTTTGAAGTGAAGGACTGTTGTAAGTAAATCTAACAAGGTATGCTGGTGCAACTCTGTAATCCCAGTGACTTGGGAAACTCTGCAGCAGAAGGATTACAAATTCTAGTCCATCCTCTGAAACTTAGTGAGACCCTATCTCAAAATAAGGTGAAAAAATGGCTTACCTAATACCAAAAAGGTCCTGTGTTCAATTCCTAGTATTTCCAAAAAAAAGGTTAATAATTAGTAAATCTGTTTTTCTCCCTGAGTTCAGGATATTTCTCTCTCTCTCTCTCTCTCTCTCTCTCTCTCTCTCTCTCTCACACACACACACACACATAATTTTAATAGTTTTATTTACTTTTTTTGGGGGGGGTACTAGGGATTTAACCCAGGCACTCTAGTAACTGAGCTATATTCCCAGTCCCTCATTTATTTATCTTTATGTCAGCTGAGGATCAAACCCAGTGCCTCACACATGCTAGGCAGGCCCTGTACCACTGAGCCATGATCCCAGCCCCCCAGGACATTTCTTTAGGTAAATTCCCAGAGATTAGAATTACTGGGTCAAGGGTTAGGGGGATAGATCAGTGGCAGACCACCTGCCTAGCATGTGCAAGGTTCTGGGTTCAACCTCTAGTACCATTAAAAAAAAAAAAAAGAAAAGAAGAAAAAAGGAACAGTAAAAAAAACTTTGAATCATCTTAAAATGTTTTGAATTATTTTCCAAAATATTCTATACATATCACCTGTGTTTTGTTTTTTTTGTTTTTTTTTTTTTTTTTTTGGATACCCAGAATTGCACTCAGGATTACCTAGCCACTGAGCCATATCCCCAGTCTTTTTTTACCGTTTTATTTATTTTTTATTTTTTGGTACTGGATATTGAACTCAGGGGGCACTTAACCACTGATCCACATGTCCAGCCCTATTTTGTGTTTTAGTTAGAGAAAGGGTCTCACTGAGTTTGCCTAGCTCCTCAGTTTTTCAGAGACTGGCTTTGAAATCACGATCCTCCTGCCTCAGGCTCTGGAATTAAAGGTGTGCACCATGTTGCTCAGCACCTTTTTATTTATTTTGAGACTAAGTTGCTCAGGGCCTTGCTAAACTGCTAAATTGGTCAGGGCCTTGCTAAATTGTTTACTAAGGCTGTCCTTGAACTTGAGATCCTCTTGCCTCAGCCTCCAAAGTCACTAGGATTATAGGCATGCACCAGCACGTCTGTCTTTTTTCATAAAATTTTTTTTTTAATCAGGTAAAGGTATATAGTTTGTTTATATCCCATTTTCTTTTTCTATGTTTTTATGTTGCATACATTTAGGTAAATGATCTCCGAAAAGAATTAGAAAGTCGAGCCCTTAGTTCCAAAGGATTAAAATCCCAGTTAATAGCTCGATTGACAAAACAGCTTAAAGTAGAAGAACAAAAAGAAGAACAGAAGGAATTAGAGAAATCTGAAAAAGAAGAGGAAGAAGAGGATGATAGGAAATCTGAAGATGATAAAGAGGTATTTATTCAACATTTGAATATAGTTGTATTGGTATTTCTCTTAGTATGTTGGGTGTTCACGGAATATATGACTTCACTTTGTGTGTGTGTGTGTGTGTGTATTGTTTTATTAAGGTATGTAAGGTAAAAGTTGAATTTTTTCCCACAGGTGCTTTACCACTGAGCTAAATTCCACAATTCTTTTTATTTTTATTTTATTTTTTAAGTTGTGTATGGACTTAATGCCTTTATTTGTTTTTGTGTGGTGCTAGGATCAAACCCAATGCCTCACACTTGGGAAGCAAGTGCTCTACCACTGAGCTACAACTCCAGCCCTCCTTTTTATTTTTTGAGACTGGGTTTTTTCACTAATGAGCTAAGGGTGTCCCTAAGTTGTTGAGGCTGACCTCGAACTTGTACTCCTGCCTCAGGCTTCTATGTAGCTGGGATTACAGGCATGTGCCACTGCACCTATCTAAAAATTCATACCTGTAATGAATAGTTCTGCAATTTTTAAAAATTATTTGTTCTAATTAGTTATACATGACAGTAGAATGCATTTTTTAAAAAATATTTTTTAGTTATAGTTGGGCATAGTACCTTTATTTTATTTGTTTATTTTTATGTGGTGCTGAGGATTGAACCCAGCTCCTCGCATGTGGTAGTCGAGCGCTCTACCGCTGAGCCACAACCACAGCCCCTAGAATGCATTTTGACATATGATACATATATGGAATATAACTTCTCATTCTTGTTGTACATAGTATAGAATCATACCAATCATTTAATCATATGTACATTCGGTAATAATGTGCGATTTATTGAACTATCCTTCCTACTCCTATACCCTGTCTCCTCTCTTCACTCCCCTCTGCCTATCCAAAGTACCTCTGTTCTTCCCTAACCCCCTGCCCTCATTGTGAATTAGCATCCACTTATCAGGGAAAAAAAAAACATTCAGCTTGAGTTCCATTGAAATGCTCATGCCCTAATTGTGATGCTTCTAAAGTAATATTTTTGATTGGATTCTACTCAGGAATAGACAAACTATTCAAGCTATTTTGTACCTCAGTTTTATATCTAATACATTTATTCCTTAGTGCATATTGTGTTCTCTGAATTTGAGAGCTAGTGTGTTTTAGCCCCAGTAATTGGATAAACCTTAGGGTTTTTAAATGTGATGTATTATAAAAGAAGTTCTAAAGAAGTTCTTTGAGAAGTATGTGACGTAGATCAAATTGTAAGGAAAACAATTGGGTAAATCTGAAAAGTGAAAAATTTTATAAAGCAAGTTGTGTGAACTTTTCAGAATGTGTCCACATTAAAGAAAGAAACTTAGGATCTGTCTTAGATTGAAGAAGGTTAGTGAATTTGACTGGATCTGGGCTAGGGAAAAAAATGTCATTAAGAATGGTATATGGGCTGGGGATGTGGCTCAAGCGGTAGCGCGCTCGCCTGGCGTGCGTGCAGCCCGGGTTCGATCCTCAGCACCACATACAAACAAAGATGTTGTGTCTGCCGAAAACTAAAAAATAAATATTAAAATTCTCTCTCTCTCTCTCTCTCAAGAAAAAAAAAAGAATGGTATAATTGGAGCCAGGTGTGATGGCACATACCTGTAATCCCAGTGGCTCAGGAGGCTAAGGCAGGAATCAGAGTTCAAAGCCAGCCTCAGCAAAAAGTGAGGCGCTGAGCAGCTCAGTGAGATCCCGTCTCTAAATAAAATACAAAATAGGGCTGGAGATGTGGCTCAGTGGTTGAGTGTCCCTGAGTTCAATTCCCAGTACTGGGGGGAAAAAAAAGAACAGTATAATTGGAGAAATTTGATTGTATATGTAGTTGTTACATTAGATATTATTGAAGTTTTATTAAATTTTGTGGATATGATAATGGTTTTGTGATTATGTAGGAGAATTACCTTTTTTTAGACAATACATGAACTTGTGATTTCTTATCAACTGGCAGATAAAATACTTATTTTGGTGATAACATTTTTTCAGAATTGACCAGTGGGAACCCTTTTAAGTTATATGTCCTTTTGACATATCCTCATCATTTTTTGAAGGATTTCTTACTTTTTGGCGTGATAGGATGTTTCAGTCTTTTTTTTTTTTTTTTTTAAAGAGAGAGTGAGAGAGGATAGTGAGAGAGAGAGAGAGTTTTTAATATTTGTTTTTTAGTTCTCGGCGGACACAACATCTTTGTTGGTATGTGGTGCTGAGGTTCGAACCCGGGCCGCATGCATGGCGGGCGAGCACGCTACCGCTTGAGCCACATCCCCAGCCCGGATGTTTCAGTCTTATTGTGTACAGTTCTCACTTTTGGTCTTCAGTCTCTTATGGTCAGGAACCCCAAAGAACCTGGTGTGGTGGTACACACCTGTAATCGCATTTACTAGGGAGACTGAGGCAGGAGAATTATAAATTCAAGGTCAGCCTGTATAACTTAGTGAGACTGTTTCAAAATGAAAAAAATAATGGGCTAGGAATATTGAGTAGTAGAATGCCCCTGGGTTCAATCCCCAGTACAGCAAAAAAAAAAAAAAAAAAAAAAAAAGATATCCAAAAGAAAGAATTCGGACCCATAAAAGCTACTACCCTTAGTAAATTTGAACTGTTCTATTTATTTCAACCCTTGTAGTTGTTTTGGTCACTCTAAAGAATTTTAGGTATTTTGCCGTTTTTCTTTATATGGTGTACATTTTTTGAATACATACATATTGTACATGAAGGTTTAAACCATGAACTAAAATTTCAAAATCCAGGAGGAAGAAAGAAAACGTCAAGAGGAAATGGAACGCCAGCGTCGGGAAAGAAGATACATTTTACCTGATGAACCAGCCATCATTGTGCATCCTAATTGGGCTGCAAAAAGTGGCAAGTTTGATTGTAGCATCATGTCTCTGAGTGTCCTTTTGGACTACAGATTAGAAGATAATAAAGAACATTCGTTTGAGGTAATGTTTTATGTTTGAATCAGGATCCAGATAAGGTCCACATATTGTGTGTCTCTTAAATCTCTTTTTCTCCCAATTGCTAATTAGGAAAATCAACAGTTTATTCTATAAAGTTTCATATAAATTACTTTTGTTGATTTTTTTTAATCCTATGGTATAGTAATACCACTGAAATATGCTTGTGTCCTCTGTATTTTCTATAAATTGTTGTGGGCTTTTAAAAGAATTTTGAACTTTTTGAAGAATCTGTTGAAATCCTGAATCTTAGCTTTAGAACTATTTAGATAAGGCCATGCATGGTGGTACATACCTGTAATCCCAGTAACTCAAGAGGATTGTAAATTCAATGCCAACTTGGGTAATTTAGCCCTGTCTCAGAAAGATAAAAAGGAGAAGGGGATGTTGCTCAGTTGCAGAGCAGCCCTGGGGTTTAGTCTCCAGTGCTATCAATAAATAAATAAGTATATTTTAGTGTATAAGTTGATGAATATGTGGTAGCTCTTAGCATAATAATAATAATGGATATTCCATACTTAGGGTTTTTAATTGTTTTAATTGCCTGAAATGTTCTAGATATCTTCATAATTCATTTATTCACTGCCTTCTAGTCACTTTTTTGGAGGGTGGGGGGTACTGGAGGTTGAACCCAGGGGTGCTTAACCCACTGAGCCACATCCCCAACCTCTTTTGAATTTTATTAGAGACGGGATCTTGCTGAGTTGCTGAGGCTGGCATTGAATTTGCAATCTCCTACCACAGCCTCCTAAACTAATGGGATTACAGGCCTGTGCCACCATGCCCAGCCTTCTGGTCACTTTTTAAATGTCAGAAAGAGACCTTGTCTAACTACTCTTTCTCACTTTCTTTTTATAAAATACATGCTAGGCAAGTGCTTTACCACTGAGTTGCATCCCAGTCCCTTTATATGCTTGTTTTTCTTGTAATTTGATATTAATTGGGTTATTTCTTATACTAGGTTTGTTACCTTTGTGCTGAAATAATTTTTTTTTTCTTTTCACTGCTGTATTCCCAGCCCATGGTACATAGTAGGCATTTGATTAAAAACTCATTGACTGGGTCTGTAGTCATAGCTTAGTAGCAGAGAGCTTACCTAGCATGTATGAGGCACTGGGTTTAATCCTCAGCACTACATAAAACTAAATAAATTAGCTAAAGTTATTGTGTCCATCTGCAACTAAAAAATATGTAAAAAAAAAAAAAAGTATTGACCAACCAATGGAAATATAAACAAACCCTTATAGAATAAATAAAGTATTGTGAAGATTGACAGTTTCATTAGGAGTAAAGAATTTTTTTTTCTTTTCAGATTTTCTATAGTAGATTACTATTATAGTATTTGACTGAAACTATACTAACCTAATATTTTATATCTTTGAAACATTGTTTCAGCATTTTGAGTCTTTGACATCAATTATTATAACTATATTTTAAATGTACTTAATAGATTCAGCAAATATTTATTAAAATTATTAACTGCTAGATTTAATATTTCTGTTGCATTTGTGTTAATTTTCATATCTTTTTATAGGTTTCATTGTTTGCAGAACTTTTCAATGAAATGCTTCAGAGAGATTTTGGTGTCAGAATATACAAATCATTACTCTCTCTTCCTGAGAAAGAGGACAAAAAAGAAAAGGATAAGAAAAGCAAAAAAGATGAGAGAAAAGATAAAAAAGAAGAAAGAGATGACGAAAATGATGAGCCAAAACCCAAACGGAGAAAATCAGGAGATGATAAAGATAAAAAAGAAGATAGAGATGAAAGGAAGGTCTGTAATTATTTCCATAATTCCTTCTTTTAGATTGTAACAAATGATGTTATTTCCATCAGAATATTAAAATACGAAGCCAAACTTATACTTTAGGAAATTTGTCTTTTAATTAAGCCAATTCCCCAAACTGCTGAGGGCCTCAATAAGTTGCTAAATTGGTCTCCAATTTGAGATTCTCCTTCCTCAGCCTCCTGAATTGCTGGGACTATAGGCATGAGCCACCACTCCCAGCTATTGTTACTCTTAAATGTATTACTTTGTGGATGCTGTGGTTATGGCTCAGTAGTAGAATGCTTGCCTGGCATGTGTGAGGCACCACATAAAAATAATTAATTAAATAGAGAAATGATGTCCATTATACAACTAAAATAAAAAAGCATTACCTTTTTAAGAAATTTATAGTTTGAAACTATTTTAAGTAAATACCTTTTTTTTTTTTTTTTTTTTTTGGTGATGCTGGGATTAAAACCCAGCTCATTGCACACATGCTAGCAAATGCCCTACCTCTGAGCTACATCCCCAGTCCTTTAAATAAATAAATGTAATGGACTTAATGTTTTCTTACTAAATTTTAAATTACAGAAAGAAGATAAAAGGAAAGATGATTCTAAAGATGATGATGAAACTGAAGAAGATAATAATCAAGATGAATATGACCCAATGGAAGCAGAAGAAGCTGAGGATGAAGAAGATGGTATGATTCAAATTTTCTTATTACTGATTATGTTTGAAAAAACATTTGTTTGCTGACTTTGTATCAGTGAAATCTATGATTTTAATATTTTTTATTAGAAAGTTAAAATATTCTCTAATGAAAATGTATTAAGTGATTGTTCACTAATTTTTAGGTGAGAAGGCTATATTTTGGTGCTTTTGGTTTTTTGTTTTTTATACTACTGGTAATTGAACCCAAGGTCTACAAAAGCTCCACAAGTGCTCTAACCATTGAACTGCATCCCTGACCCTTTTATAGAATTTAACTCAGAGAAAGGGTCTTGCTAATTTTCACAGACTGGACTTGAACTTGAAATCCTCATGCCTCAGCCTCCCAAGTAGCTGGAATTACAGGTGTACACACATGCCCAGCCAGAATATATTCTTTGAAAAATAATTTGAGTGGTTTATTTTTATTTTTTAAATGAATACTATCATCATGCAATGAGTATATATTTATGGTTTAAATACTATTAATAATAATTACCTATGGTACCTATTAACCTATGTCTTAAAAACCATGTAGGGGCGGGCTAGGGTTGTGGTAGAGCACTTGCTTAGCATATGTCAGGCACTGGGATCGAGACTTAGCACCACATAAAAAAATAAATCAATAAAATAAAGACCCAGGGCTGGGGTTGGTTGTGGCTCAAGTGGTAGCGCACTCGCCTGGCATGCATGCGGCCCGGGTTCGATCCTCAGCACCACATACCAACAAAGATGTTGTGTCCGCCGAGAACTAAAAAATAAATATTAAAAGTTCTCTCTCTCTCTCTCTCTCTCTCTTTCCTCTCTCTCTCTCTCTCTTTAAAAAAATAAAATAAAATAAAGACCCATCAACATCTAAGAAATATATTTAAAAAAAAAAACATGTAGGGTTGACATTCTAAATACTTTTTTTTGTACCAGGGATTGAACCCAGGGGTGCTTAACTACTAAACCACATCATCTCTTAATTTTTTTTTAGAAAAAGGGTCTTGCTGAGTTGCTTAGGGTCTTTCTAAGTCGCTGAGGCTGGGTTTTCAATACTCCTGCCTCAGCTTTTCAAGTTGCCGGGATTACAGGCATGTGCCACCGGGTCTGGCTGACACTCTAAATACTTTCTAGTAAACATTCTGATCAGTAATAGATGTTGGCCATAAAGTATCTCTGTGTAATACCTTTATCTCTTTATGTTGATGTGACTTGAGAATTTTGTCTTTTTCTCATATCAGAAAACTAAAATCTTTTTTTTTTTTACTGTATCTATGGGTGATACTTCTTATTATTAAAGGTTATTTTGGTTTGCAGCTTTTGGGTTTTTTGGTAGCAGGGATTTAACCCAGGGGCGCTTTACCACTGGGCTACATCCTCAGTCCTTTATTTTATATATGTATTTTTTATTATGAGACAAAGTCTCAAAGTTGCTGAGGACCTTACTGAGTTGCCAAGGCTCACTGTGAATTTGATATCCTCCTATCTCCACCTCCCCAGTTGCTGGGATTGTGGGCATGTGCCACCCTGATTGGATCATCACATTTTCTTCTCATGTCATTTCATTTTTTTTATTGATGAAAATATTCACATAAAATGTTGAGGGGGCTAGGAATATAGCTCAGTTGGTAGAGTGCTTGCCTCACATGTACAAGGCCCTGGGTTCAATCCCCAGCCCCCAAAAAATAAATAAAATGTTGAGAGAATTGAACAATGAACACCCATATGTCTTCCAATTAGGATTTAATATTCGTTAATATTTGACTTATTTGTTTTGTCTTTTTTCTGATCCATTTGAAAGTATGAATTCTTCAACTTACTTGGGAGGCTGTGGAAGGAGGACCACAAGTTTGAAGCCAGCATTAGCAAGTTAGTCCCTAAAACTTAGTGAAACCTTGTCGCAAAATAAAAAACATAAAGGAGATGTAGCTCCATTTTAATGTGCTCCTGGGTTCAGTTCCCAGTACCAAGAAAAAAAAAAAGCAAAGGAAAGAAAGGACATACTTAATCCCACAATCATACCGTTATTATGCAATAATGCCTTAATAACGCTTAATACCTGTTTTTGCTTTGCCCTAATAATAGCAATGACATGATACACATACACCAATTTTGCTTCATATCTCTTCTGTTGTTACATGGCGCAGTGCAAATTTAGTTCTATTACAGCCATATTTCCTCCCCATATTGTTTTTTTGTTGTTGTTGTTTGTTTGTTTTTTGGGGGGCAGGGGTTACTAGGGATTGAACTCAAGGGCACTGGACCTTTTTGTTTTGTTTTGTTTTGTTTTAAGGTACTGGGGATTGAACTCAGGGGGCCACTCAACCACTGAGCCACATCCCCAGCCCTATTTTCTATTTTATTTAGAAACAGGGTCTCAGTGAGTTGCTTATTGCTTCACAGTTGCTGAGGCTGGCTTTGAACTTGAGATTCTCCTGTCTCAGCCTCCCATGCCACTGGGATTACAGGTGTGTGCCATTACGCCTGGCTACAAGTCCAATTTTTATCATACCAATTTTTATAAAATACATATTAGTTTCAGAAAAATTAGATTTAATTAAGAGTTAATCATCTTTTTTTTTGTTAAATTTTTTTCCCCTACAATAGCCTCTAAATTTGTAGGTCCACCCCATACTGGTCCTAAAAAATCTTTTGGATTCTGTAATGCCTCCTCTAAACACAGCTGTCTGCCTGAGCTGATTTTTTTTCAAAGCTCTGTTGTCCTCTGGTGGATGATTGACGAATTGCATTGTCCACTTTTGCACTTCTGGAGATTTAGTTTCATCTGAAGCCTGCAAGACCCTTTCACCGTTCCTATGTTTAAAACATTTTGTAAATTCAATTTGAGGGTCCCACTTAACGCTTTGAGAGCCTATCTACTGCTGAAGATTTTGTCCAGTTCATGATTTCAAACTGACCCCACCCCATCACCTTCTGGACAAATTTGATCTCATTCTCTGGAGTCATTAACTTGAAATTGAATGCTATAGTAAATTCTGCTGCAACCAATGTCCAACCTTCAACAGTGCAACACTTATTAAAGGAAGTCTCATAATTCTCGTTGTTTTGTGTGAACATAGATAATGCCACTCCATCCTGGAGTTCCTAGTGCTTTTACGGCATTCAGATTGGATCCTGAAGAGAAGGTATTTTTTGCCCCACAGATAATGAGGCTTTTCCCTTCCATCCAGTTTTCCAACTCACTTGCAAATATTGTAACATCATAAATCTGAAAAGGCATTAATTTCAGTGGTATTGTTCAGAGTAACAATGCCAAGTCCATTTTCTTCCTTTTGCAGATCGAACATATCCACCAGGAAACCGCTAAAGCATCACTTCTTCATGGAAGCCATGAGATAAAGTGATACCGCCCCTCAATGTAGTAGTTTTGTCCTTACAGAGATGATGTCTTCAAAAGACTTACTATTTTTAAGTTGGAACAAGGCTTTAAAGGTTTTCAGAAATCAAATAAGTGCTTTGAAGTTAGGCCTTTTTATACTTTAAAAAAATGTTAAATGTGGTATTTCTCCACCTTCCCTGAAAAGTTTTTCAGCACCCTCCTGCACCTCTGTATAAACCACTGCTTTCCCATTCCCAGGAGGGTACATTGGGCTTCAGCTGCCATCTAGCTGGGAAGTCTGGAGGCTCTCTGTGTGAGGTTCACTGGGAAAGGTGCTAACATCCATTCCACAACCACCTTCTGGGATTCTCTTCCTTATGACACTTTTAAAAGTTATGACCAGCTCTTAAATGGAGCCCTGGAGGTCTCTGGGGTGACTTCCCTTTCTGCTTTCCTCGATCATCTTAATTAAAAACATCTCAGTTTCTCATGTAGTTTTTCCTTTTGGCTTCTAGAAAATATGCTTCACCTTGTTTGTTCAAGTTTGTGTTATGTTTTTCAATTTTATCTATAGAGTTAATTTTATCTTTTGAAATATGTCCTTCAGATATTTGTAAAATTAAGGCCATTTAATTGATTTAATAAAGTCAGTTTGGTGCTGATAGTGACAAGAATGCTTGTCTGTCATATGCAAGGCCCTCAGCACTGCAAAAAGAAATAGTGAAATCAATTTGTCCCTCTAGTTTTTCTCCCATCCCCAGTAGTGGGGATTGAATTCAGGGGTCTCTACAAGTAAACTACATCCTCAGCCCTTTTTCTTGTTTGAAGAAAGGGTCTCACTAAATCATCTATGCTACCCTCAACTTTATAATCCTCTTGTCTCAGTTTTCCAAGTTAATGGGATTACATTCATGTACCATTGAGCCTGATCAACCCCCCCATATTCTTCCTCTTATTTTTTGTAATTGTTTTTTTTCACATCTACACTATTTTTATTTATATATTTATGTGATATAATTTGAAAATTTGTTCTGTAGTGGAGGAATAGTGTTTTTTTGTTTTTTTTCTGTGGTGCTGGGGATTGAACCCAGGGCCTTGTACATGCAAGGCAAGCAGTTTACCAACTGAGCTATATCCCCAGCCCATGGAGAAATAGTTTGTTTCTACAGTAGTTAAAAATATCTCTGTTAATGAGTTTTTGCTGCTCTTACATTTATTTTTATAGATCGGGATGAGGAAGAAATGAACAAACGGGATGACAAAAGAGAGATCAACAGATACTGCAAGGAAAGGCCTTCTAAAGATAAGGTATTTATTGAATATTGTATTCTTTATAATGTGATGATTTGTATATTTTACATAATTAAACTTGATTTTAAAATATAACACAGTCATGAAGTTTATTAGTCTTCATATGCCTACATACAACCACTTAGCAAAATGCAGTTGATGGGTTTTTCGTATTTGGGACTGTCATATAACCATTTTGTTTGATTTTCTTTCTCTCATATTCACATAACAAATGAACTTATTTTATTAGGATGAAATAATGATCTTTTAAGATTGTTGCTATTATACTGGCGTAATTTCTTATTTTTCAATTGGAAAAAAAGTATATACTATCTTTTATTTCTGTATTTTCTTTAGGAAAAAGAAAAAACTCAGATGATCACAATTAACAGGGATCTATTAATGGCCTTTGTTTATTTTGATCAAAGCCATTGTGGTTACCTTCTTGAAAAGGATTTGGAAGAGATACTGTATACTCTTGGATTACATCTTTCTCGGGCTCAGGTAATCTATTCTGTGAATTTAAAATAAAAACCGTTTTTATTACCTTTTTTTTTTTTTTCTCCCTGTGCTGGGAATAGAACCCAGGATTTGCTAATGCAAGTGCTTTAGCACTGAAACTGCCTCTCCTGTAACTTTTCAAGACGTTACTTTTTTTTTTTTTTTTTTTTTGTACCAGGGATTGAACCCAGGGGTGCTTAACCAGTAAGTCACACCCCCAGCCTCCAGCCCTTTTTATTTTTATATTGAGATAGGGTCTCACTAAATTGTTTAAGGCTTCACTAAGTTGCTGAGGCTGGCACTGAATGGCCTCAGCTTCTTCAGTGAATGGGATTACAGGTGTGTATCACCACGTTTGGCTAAGAAGTTACTTTTCAAAGAAAATATAAATAGAATAAGTTAATGTATTCAATTCCATAGGTAGGTGCTCATTTTTTTACATCTCTATTGACTTTTTCATTAAAAAGAAAAACATAATAGATATAAATTGTAAGAGTCAAGCAGTACTGAAATTTATAAAGTAAAAAGGTTAAAAGCCCCTCTTTGCTCTTCTACTCCTCAGGTCCGGCACATAACCTTCTAGATTTTTTTGTAATCAACTAAGTTTCATTTTTCTAAACATAATATGAAATTATTTTATACATATTGATGGAACTCTTTTAAAATTTTCTAATATATCCTGGACATTTGTACCATGAAAATAGAGATCTCATTCTTATAGCTGCATAGTATTCCATTATATAGATGTATAATTTATTTAACTACTCTCTTATTACTTATGGTTTTCATATTTTGGAATTATAAACTTATGCTGTAATAGACATCCCGTGTTACATTTATTTTAATAGTGTTACAATTTTTAACAATTAAATTTTGTTTTCAAATATAACTTGGATGTGATTGAGTAGGAATGGATACCTGAGAAAGCAGTTTCCACAGATGTTCTTCATTTCTGAAAATTAGAACACAGTTGTTCAAGGAAAATCAAAACACATTTTCATCTTATTAATGTGTTTACTTGCTTATATTATAGGTAAAGAAGCTTCTTAATAAAGTAGTTCTCCGTGAATCTTGCTTTTATCGGAAATTAACAGATACTTCAAAAGATGAAGAAAACCATGAAGAGTCTGAATCATTGCAGGAAGATATGTTAGGTTAGAGTATATTGAAATCTTGCTTTTTTATAAATATTCATTAGTTAAAAATGAAAAAAAAATCTTACTAAAGTGTATTGTCTTTTATTATAGGAAATAGGTTGTTACTGCCAACACCAACAGTAAAGCAGGAATCAAAGGATGTGGAAGAAAATGTAGGACTCATTGTGTACAATGGTGCAATGGTTGATGTAGGAAGCCTTTTGCAAAAATTGGAAAAGAGTGAAAAAGTAAGAGCTGAAGTAGAACAGAAGCTGCAATTACTAGAAGAAAAAACAGGTGAGGGACAATATGTATATGTTAGTACTTTTAAAGCCCTGTTTGTGTGTGTGTGCACGCACACACATACCTCACATTTTGCTCTGGACAGTGTGTAACTCTACTTTCATCTGTTTCTATTGGAGACAATAAAATCACTTAGTTTTATAAGAATTTTTCTTGTTCAATGGGGTGTAGTGGGGCATGCCTATAACTAGGGAGGCCGCTGTAGGAGGATCACAAATTTGAAGGCAGCTTAACAAGACCCTGTCTCAAAAGTAAAAAGGGCTGGGGAGGTATCTTGGTGGATTTTAGTTGTTCATTCTCAGGTTCTCTTGATACTCTGTTCTATCCTTTCAGACCTCTGCTAGTTCCACTTACTTTTTACTGGTTCCTATTTTCGCTAGTTTGTGCAGTCATCTAAAAATTGAAACTGGGTTTAGAAATACTAGTACTTAAAACTTAATTTCAATAAAAACAGTATTGCGTTGTGCTTTAGGTAACTAATGAAGTTGGTATTTATGGGCATTTTAAAGAATTGCATCTGTTTTTTATTTTCATAGCTTAGGTATTTTTAACCTCAAGCTATACTGGAAATTATAGGGGTTCAAGTGGTTTGTTTTGGACTTTTTTTTTTTAATAGATGAAGATGAAAAAACCATATTAAATTTGGAGAATTCCAACAAAAGCCTCTCTGGTGAACTCAAAGAAGTTAAAAAGGACCTTAGTCAATTACAGGAAAACTTAAAGGTTTCAGAAAACATGAATTTGCAATTTGAAAACCAACTGAATAAGACAATCAGAAACTTGTCTACAGTAATGGATGAAATCCACACTGTTCTCAGAAAGGTTTGAAATTTTGTACTTTCAACATTTTCAGAGTTAGGGTTAGGGTTATTTATAGCATTTTTAATGTACTTTAATGTTATTTTGCTCTTTGTAAAAGCTTTTCCTAGAAGCAAATGATAGCATTCCATCTTCTTGAGACTAGTCAAAAGTAATTCGCCAAAGATTATATTTTTCTAAAACTTAATGATGAATGTCAGTATGGTTTATGTGTACAGATTTTTTTTGAGGTTGACCTCAAATTTATTTTTTTATTCACACAGATTTCAGATATGTTATTGTATTTAATCATCACAGTATCCCTATTAGTTTTGTTTTATTTTTTTTAAATACACGATGGCAGAATGCATTTACAATTCTTTTTTTTTTTAATCATAGGTATGCTTTATTTATTTATTTATTTATTTTTAGAGAGAGAGATAATTTTAATATTTATTTTTTAGTTCTCGGTGGACACAACATCTTTGTTTGTTTGTGGTGCTGAGGATCGAACCCAGGCCGCACGCATGCCAGGCGAGCGCTCTACCGCTTGAGCCATATCCCCAGCCCTTACAATTCTTATTACACATATAGAGCACAATTTTTCATATCTTTGTATATAAAATATGTTCACACCTGTGTGTACAGATTGTCTGAAGCAAATGTTGAACTGGAGATGTGGCTCAGTGAGAGTGTATGCCTAGCATTATGTGAGGCCCTGTGGTTAGTCCCCAGCACCACAAAATTTATTTGTATTTCTTTCTAAACCAAACAGTATTTTTGAATTAAGATATGAAATCATTTGTTTCTTTTAAACCATTTATCGTGAGGCAGAATTTAGGAAAATTCTTTGGCATCAGATATTAAAATGAATTTATTAGTATTTTTTAATCACTATAAAAATTTTATAATTGAATTACATTATAAAATATCTTCAAGTAACATAAGAAAATCTAATAAAATATACCTTTTCCTTATCTATTATTTTACAGGATAATGTAAAGAATGAAGACAAAGATCAGAAATCTAAGGAGAATGGTGCAAATGTATGATAAAATTTCTGTCGTGATGAAAAATGCTATTAAATAATGTAATATATAAAAATCATGATACAAGAATGTTTGAAGGTGATGCATGTTTTAGTAGTATAAATTCTGTTAGTTCAAATGATGTATAAAGTTTTATGAATGTTGAGTCTGCTTTTGAAAATTGCTTGTAATTTCTAGCATTCAAATTATTAAACACTCCTTGAGTGAAATAATTTTGCATTGCAAAATGTTTTAGGATGAACTTTGTTATAGTTTTAACCCCAATAAAGTTCATCAATTTACTTGACAGTAGTATTTAATTACCAAATGTCTTTTATTAAAATGCCTAAAATTTTTTTGTTTTTTATGCATAAAAGTTTTTTATTTTATTTATAGAATTATCATTATTTACCTTTTAATTTTGTAGTCTATCTTTTTAAACTTCACTATAAATCATAAAATAGCAAGCTGCTTAATTTTTGGACCAGAAATATTTTTACTTTTCACCAAAAATCCCCTCTAGTTATCAATATCTAAAAACATTGTTAAAAATTCAGTTCACCCAAAAGACAGTTCATTAAGAACTAAGAAAGCAGTAGACAACTGGTATTGGTATTTTGTTTGTTAGGCTTTACGTAAAATTCATAGACCTGATGTTAATGTTAACTGTTAACTGCTTTCAATTAATTGTTCTACTTTCCCAGAGTAGCACTTCTATTACTTTTAATTATGAGGGTTTCTTTTTAAAAAATTCAGTGTATGTCAAATGTACAGTTTAGTACCAAACCAATAGATGTCAGTATGATGCCTTAAGTTAAATTTTTAATTAAAAATAATTTTTTTTCTTAGTCTGTGTATGTACTTAAGAGTTTCAGAGGTGTTTAAGAGTTCATGTAACTGTTGAGTGAAAAAAAAGAAGGAAATGTGATGTATTCTGCAACAGTGGTTCTCAACAGGATGTGAATTTATCCTTCAGAGGGCATTTGGCAATGTCTGGAGATCTTTTTAAGCAATTGGGTGGGGGGTTACTAGCATCTATTTGTTAGAGACTAAGAATGCTGTATAGGACAGTCCCCCAAGATGAGGAATTATTCAGTCCAAAATGCCAGTAGTGCCCAATTTGAGAAATCCTGCACTTAAGGAATATAAGGTTAAACAACATTTTGTCTTTATAAAGTTATACTTAGGGAAAACTTAGCTGAATCTGTAGATGATTATTTTTTTATACTTATAAAACTCGAAGTGGAATGTTTTGCTCTCATAAAAATATATGTTATATTAGAGTTTATTTCATTTTGTTTTACTCTTTCATTTTGATAGAATAATGGCCAAATATTCTAAATAGGTGAATATGAGACTTAATATGTGACTTAAGTCAAATGGAATCCATATGGCTCTTACTGAGGAATGGATTAAAACTCTTCAAATTCTTCAAACCACTTTTTGTCTTAATTTGATATTTCTTCTCTTCAGGTCTAGTTGAACCTCTCCAAAGTCACTTTACTTCTTGAGCCATAATTATATCATTAATATGTAAATGTTTCTTCATCGTTGAGATGAGAGGAAACTGTATATAGGTTTTTTAGTTTGTTTTTTGGTACTATAGGGATTTAAACCAGGGTCGGATTTTATTTTCTTCTTGAGACAGGATCTTGCTAGGATTGCCCAGACTAGCCTCAAAACATGGGATCCTCCTGCCTCAGCCTCCCAAGTAGCTGGAATTACAGGTGTGTGCCTCCATGCCCAATAAATTATATGGAGTTTTTTAAAGCAAGCACTTTACCTCAGAGTTATATCCCCAGCTCTATTTTATTTTGAGACAGGGTCTTACTACGTTTCCCAGGCTAGCCTTGAACTTATAGTCCTCATGCCTCTCCCTCCCAAATTGCTAGCATTATGAGTTGGTATTGTAGCTTGCCTACCCTGTGAGAAACTCTGGGTTCAACCCCTAGTACTGCAATAAGAAAAATGTGGTTTACCAATCTGCTGAGAATGCCATATGCCACTGCAGCTGATAGGAAACTTTTAACTAAAAGATAGTAATGATAGAGTTCCTGCAAAAGTATATTTTTTGAATGAAAGATCAGGGCTGGGACATGGCTTCGTGGTAGGCCACTTGGCTAGCTTACATGACGCCCTCATTTAAATCTCTAATAAGAGAGAGGTCATACAAAGGCCAACTATCAGCTTTATTTTTGTACAATAAATTTTAAATAAGCATAAAGTAGGTATTATGGAGGAAGAATCTAAACCTTCCAATTTTATTTTTACTTACAGATATAATTTCTTTTTTTAAATGTAATTTTTTTAAGACACTAGGGATGTAATCCACGAGTGCCCTACCACTGAGCTACATCCCTAGCGCATTTGTATTTTTCTTTTGAGACAGGATCTCACTAAAATTTGACCAGACTGCCAATTAAGTTTCTTGTAAATGAGTGTCATCCTCTGGAGTAACAAAGGAGTAGTCCTAGCAAAAGAGGTAATTTGTGCTCCTCTTGCTCAATGAAATTGATGATGAACTGTCAAAAGGAACAGTAAACTACTTGGTAGAAATAATTCCGACATCTCTTTTGTTGTTAAATTAAAATTTAATTTCATGATTTGGTGCCAGACTGTTTGGATAAGCAAAGTGTAGGCCATGATGCTTTGAAAATATTCAGCGAAGCCATTAAATAAAAATTGAAAATAACCCAAAGAGTTAATGTTATGGGATGTGTATCTTTCAGAATATTTGGAATACATTCTATAAACAATTTGGAGAAATGGATAAGGGAAAAGAACTTAGTGTAGACTCAGTTAAATGATACTTAAATCACTTATTGGAGTTGAAAATATCAGGTGGTTTTGGTAATAATCTAATAAAACATCTGATTTTTGGATGACTCCAATTTTTATAGGTTTTTTTCTTTCTTTTTTTGACACTAGTGATTGAATCCAAGTGTACTTAATATCTGGGCCACATCCCTAGCTAGACCTTTTTTAGTTTTTATTTTGAGACAGGACCTCACTAAGTTGCTGATAAATAATCTCAAACTCGCACTCCTTCTGTCTTAGCCTCCTGAGTCACCAGGATTACAGGTATGCACCAGCAGTTTTTTGGGTTTATAGTTTGTTTTTTACATAATTGACCTCAACAGTTAAAATTGTGTTCCAAAATTGAATTCCAAAAGTTGTGTCAAAAATAAACAGAACTTCATGTGCCATGGTATACACCTATAATTCCAGCAGCTCAGGAAGCTGAGGCAGGAGGATTGTAAATTCAAAGCAAGGCCCTAAGCAACTTAGCAAGAACTTGTCTCAAAATAAAAAATGAAATGTAGACTAGGGATGTGGCTCAGTGGTTAAGCAATTCTGGGTTCAGTCCTGGGTTTAAAAAAAAAAAAAAAAAAAACAGAACTAACTAACCCCAGCTCCATGTCGTAGTACCAGCCTGTAGACTAGCTACTGAGCAACGTAGTAAGACCGTGTGTTAAAAACAAACAAGCAACTGACCCAAGGCTCTTTACAACTTACTTTTAATTAATTGTAATACTTTAGAAAACATTTTCTAAGTGAAAACTTAAAAAATATGTAAAGACCCTGAAATGGATGAGCCAGACCAAATTGTACAGATTAGTTGTTATCCTCTCTGTGCACTCTGATATCTCCTAATAATACCACATGTCACCATATAACTACACCTTATCCCTGGCACATATGCTTGAATTTCAAAGAACATATCAGCAATTGTGTGACTTTGGGCCATTTTTTTCTTAAAACTCAAGAGTGATCAGAATATAGGATTATACCTTTGTTTAAGTGCCAGACTTTGGGAACTTTTACCAGAAGTGTACTAAGGAGGGAAGACAAAGATACGTATTATATTTTTAGTAAATCTTAATGTTTACATTCAGCCTCAGTGAGGACAAGTGAACTTGGACCTGAGTCCCCAGGCATTGTCACTCTTTAAAATCTCAACCCTTGGCAACTTCCCTGTATTTCAGTTCAGGGGGAAGTCTCCAGTGTCTTAGTCCCCTAGGCCACAGAGCTCTAGCAGAGAGCAAAGGGATGAATAGGAATTATTTTTGTCACAGTGACAGTATAATTGTGTTATACCTCACTACAGAGTTGGTCGCTTCTTTCTGGTAAGAAAGTAATATTTATGTAGAAAGTGAAACAATGTTCTGGAAGTGGATGATTTTCTGCTAAAGGTATTTATATTGTTAAACAGATAGAGTTGGCATATTAGAATGTGAATAAAATGTGTAATAATTGTATTAGGGAATCTACCCCTGAATAATGTTCACTAGCCATTAAAGCATGATGAAAACATCACACTACTTGTACATAGCAAATAGCAAAGATATTTTCTTTAGATACCTGAATATGTACTAATTCCAGCAAGAAAGAAATTTTATCTTCAGTGATTGACTGGTTCCAGGCCAACCTTGGTAGGTTCTCTGGTGATGAGTGATTCCTGAGAAACTTCTTGGAGCTGAATCCCCTTAGCTAGTTAGAACTCTAAATACTGGTTAGAATATGTCAAAAATATGATAGTAGGAACTATAAGTTCCCTTTCATGTGGTCTTTCTGGCCCAGCATGCTTCTTTCCCCCACCTCCTATACTGGAGGTTGAGCCCAGAGATACTCTACATCCCCAACTGTTTTTATTCTGAGACAAGGTCTTGGTAAATTACTGAGGCCGCCTCTAATTTAAGATTCTCTTGTCTTAGCCTTCTCAGTCACTGAGATTATAGGCATGTACCACTATGCCCAGCATAAACTTGGCTTAAACTGGGAACCTTTTGAAAGAAAAGGAGGGTTGCCAAAAATACCTACATGACACCAGATACAAACCAGGGCTGTCCAAGGCAAAGTGGAAGATAGGGTTTATGCTTATTTACTTTTTACTTTAAGGATAATATTTGGTGTTCACTAATTAAAAAAAAAAACTAGCCTCAGGGGCTGTAGTTCAGTGGTAGTGTGCTTGCCTTGCAGGGGCGAGGCACTGGGTTCAAGCCTGAGCACCACATAAAAATTAAATTAATAAAGATATTGTGTGTCCATCTACAACTAAGAAAAAAACCCTATATACTTAGCCTTTCTTGTGTGTATAGAGAGCATATCACATCAGATAAGATGGGGTACTACTTAAATCACTGAATCAGCTCCTTATTTCAGCCCCATTAGTAGTAGAGTCTGAATGTATTCATTATGCCTATTCAGAGTCCTTGGTTCTCAAACTAGTTTGCATCCGAATCACCTGGAAGGCTTGTTAAAACAAATTGTTGGGCTTTCTTATTCAAGATTTCTGGGTTAGGGTCTAAATATTTGTACTTCTAATAATTTGGAGAACCTCAAAACTAAGATTTCTCTACTTAAAATATGTGATAAAAACTGGGAAAGGAGTAAGTTTTCTTGGAGATCAGGCTTTTTCTGTAGGTGTAATATTTCTATGTTGGATATGCCATAGTATGCGCTGAAAAAAACTTATTGAGTGAATGAATGAATGTCTAGGATGTTCAGACATAATGGTTTGTTAAGTGGTAAATGCTTGGTAGGGAGAGTATATAAGTAGTGAGTGCTACTAGCTGGTTTGAGGAAGAACACTAGAGGGACCCAGGTATGGTGGTACACACCTGTAAGCCCAGTAGTTTAGGAGGCTGAGGCAGGAGGATCATGAGTTCAAAGCCAGCCTTGGCAAGTTAGCAAGGCCTTAAGCAACTTAGTGAGACCCTGTCTCTAAATAAAACATAAAAAGGACTGGGGATGTGACTCAGTGGTTAAGTGCCCCTGGGTTCGATCCCCAGTACAAAAAACCACTAGAGGGAGTAGGTTACTGGACTAAAGGGGACAAAATTAAAGAACCAAGATGGTCAGCAATTCGAAAGGCGATTACAGGCAAAAATGACAATGGAGAAATCAAGAAAATGGCAAGGCAGGGATTAGGCAGATGTAAGAAATCTGGGAGGGTCTCTTAAAGGAATATGAATTGTAAAGAAAGACTTTCATTTACAGAAAGATAAGGTCTGATGTCTATTTAAATTTAGGGGATAGATTTATGCATATGCCTTTGTAATTGAAAACAAAGTAGAATTTTCAAGGCTTATATTAAGAAAACACTCACTTGTCATTTAACCTTTGGGAAGAAATTTTTAAGAATATGCAAGGGACGTTTCTTAAGATTAATATGCTCTTTGAAACCTCATACCAGCTGAATGTCCTGTCAAAACAAAGTTTGTCAGGCAAAAATTACAGCACTACTAGCTGGGCATCATGGCATATACCTGTAATCCTAGCAACTCAGGAGGCTGAGGCAGGCCAGCCTCAGCAACCTAGATTCTGTCTGAAAAGAAAAAATAAAAAGAACTGGGGAATATTGCTTAGTGGTAAAGTGCCCCTGGGTTCAATCCCCAGTACCAAAAAAAAAAAAAAGCTCTTACCATCTCATTGTCATAAATACGTTTATTATGTACCAAAGAAGGAGACCTATCTGCTCACAAATGTTTTGGTTGTTGTAATTCGGTTACTGTGCAAGTATCCCTTGAGGCATATTAGAGTTTCAAGGAATGAGAATCAATGACCTAGAGTATATTGATAGTAGTAGAACTGATGATGTAAGGGGCATTTTATTTGCGTTGCTCTTCCACCGGCACCCCCATTCCAGGAGTATCGGATAGTCCAGATTTGTGTGTTCAGGCCAACTTCACTTTCCAGAGGTCTCATCTGGTAGGTGGAAAGAGAAAGGGTGAAGAGATGGTAGTCTTCCAGTCACTGTGTTACTAAATCCATACAAATGTTAAATTTCAAGGAAAGTTTTTCTGAATGACAGTTCAGCTAGGGGCAGAGCCATGAAGTCATAATGTGGCCCCTATTGTAAAGATGTCATAGACTGTCAGGGAAGATTCAGACCTGGACTCAGCAAATAACTTTGGCAGAGGCCAGAAACCGCAATAGGGGTTCACGCTATATTTAGGGCACTTAAAGTATAAATCCATTGGTATGATGAATTCCTAACACGTTAAACACAGTTTAAATTGTCTCAGAAACCTGGTGAGCTTAAATCTACAGTTGGGGACATACAGCTCAGTGGTAGAGTGCTTGTCTAGCATGTGTGACGCCTTGGGTGCAATCTCAAGCACCCAGGGGGATTAAAAAAAAAAAGGAACTTTATAAAGCAGACAGCTTGAAGAAAACTGATACTTCAGCTAGGCAGGGCTGAAATGTAGGTTTAAACTTGGGTCGGGGGGCTGGGGTTGTAGCATGTGTGAAACAAACTTAAGTTTGATCCTCAGCACCACACACACACAAAAAAAAAAGTTATAATAAAAAAAGTTAACACCAATATTCCATTAGAACAGTTAAAAAAAAAAGACTCGGTAGTTTTACAGAAAGTTATTAATTTAAAAAATCTATCTTAATATATTTAATATGTTTTGTTAATATAAGTGAGCCTAATTTCAAATGGAGTAAAATCCACAGTAACTAAAACTAAAGCCCCGTTTTAAAATTTTTTTTTTTTTTTGAGTTTTTTTTTAATGTTTTTATTTTTTAGTTCTCGGCGGACACAACATCTTTGTTGGTATGTGGTGCTGAGGATCGAACCCGGGCCGCACGCATGCCAGGCGAGCGCGCTACCGCTTGAGCCACATCCCCAGCCCCATTAAAATTTTTTAAAATTCTTTCTAGTTATACATGACAGTAGAATGTATTTTGATTATTTATATATATATATATATATATATATATATATATATATATATATTATACATACATTTATATATGGAATATAACTTCACATTTTTATGATTGTATATGATGTGGAGTTACACTACTCATGTATTCATATAAGAACATGGGAAAGTTGTAGATGAACACAATATCTTTATTTTTTAATGTGGTGTCGAGAATCAAACTCAATGCCTCACACATGCTAGGCAAGCCTTCTACCACTGAGCCACAACCTCAGCCCCTGTTAGTTTATTGTTTTAGGCTGTCATGTTTGGCTTTGGGTTGTCTAGGACCTCTAGTAGTCTGCAGATAAACATCACTGTAGGCAACTGAAGTAAAAATTGTGATCCATAAACTTCTTGCTTTCCCAATCATTCAACATTGCTCTAGCAGTACTCTTAAGTGAATTCAAGACCAATAAACAAAATTAATGCTTTTAAAGAGTAAATGTGTTTTTCATAGGAGAGCCTAAGCTGCTGTGAAGTAAGAAATTTTATTGATGCAAAGTGTATGAGTATGTCAGGACAGCTTCTCTTTTTCTTCTTTTTTAAATTTTGAGACAGGGTCTCATTAAGGTGCAGAAATTGACCTTGAACTTGAGATCCTCCTGTCTCAGCCTCCTGAGTTGCTAGAATTACAGGCATGCACTACCATACTCTGTCCCCCTTCTCATTCTCAGTGGATATTTTAAAACATCTATTCCTTATGAGGATATTTAAACTTTAAAAAATACATATATTTCAGGGGTTGAGGGCATTGCTCAGTGGTTGAGCATATGCTTAGTTTGCACGAGGACTGGGATCAATACCTGCACCAAAAAATACATAGATAACTTAGTGAAGTATAGGTATAGATATTTCAATTGCCTTTTAAATATTTGGCCGTAGGCATTGTTTTACAATCTCCTGAGAGCAGATGGCTTTCCAGTTCACCAGTAGTCTATACCTAACAAGGAAGAGTGCCATATGATCACTTTTATTTTTCTCCCTTGTTTCGCTAGTACAGCAGTTTAATTATTTGTAGATGGTTATGAGGGTACCTGTATGAAGTTTTTTATAATTCTCAAATTTGAAGGATTTAACTTCAGAATTCAATTCTTTCTAGCACCCCTCCTTTTTTGAATGTTAGCATTTATTTGTATTTTCATGGCCTTTTCCCTAAAGTTGAGTGCAGATTTTACCTTTGGTTACACATGTTACACATTTGGTTCCAGTTAAAACAGATTGATATGGTAGTGTTACTATAGTAGTTGAGGCAAAGGAAATTTCATAAAGCACAGGGAACATCTAATTTGATCTATAGAAAGCCATTTTTAAAAAGGTCATTAAAATACTTATCTTGGAGTTCAGAACTTTTAAAAAGCTTTCTTACATCTAAGGACACTAAAAGGGCTTGTCTAGCATGCACAAGGTCTTGGATCTGATTCTCAGCACAGTACTGGGGATTGAACCAGGGTTGCCCTACTACTGAGCTACATCCCCAGCCCTTTTTATTTTTATTTTTTTTGAAACAGGGTCTCACTAATTCTCCATACTGCCTTTGTACTTGTCATCCTCCTGCCTCATTGTTTTAGAGTTTTGGGATTACAGTGTATGCTGTGGTGCCCAGCACACAAAAAACATTTGTGAAAGAGATTATATATGAATAATTTGCATTCCCTGGCTCATGATCTTTCTAAAATTTCAGTTTGAAGATAACCTTAAAACAAATTTGTCTTGGAATAAGTTTGCTCTGACAAATTCTCCTTTGCAAGGTCTAATTAGAATTTGGAAAATTAATATAGCAGTTAGTAATCTAAATTTCAGTGAGAAATTGCTCGTTTTAGTCCCCATTCTAAAAGTGAGAAAAGGCAACAACAATAACAAAATTTTTGTCTTCATGATCCCCAGGTAAATGCTAAAGGAGTTAATGTTTCACATTATTTAGCCTTAGTAAAACCATAAGTACTCTTCCTAATTGAACCTATTCAGAAGATCTATTCAAGATTGTATTTCTAAAGGCAGATTATTAGTTATCTCTAACTTTTCATTTTCCTTTAGGCAAGGGGAAAAAAGGCTCCTAACATGAAAGAAATTATTTCATGGCCATTCATTTTCTTACTCATAGATACATAGACCTGGCCACACAAAGACCACTGCTGTTTCTGGCTATAACATAAATATTTAATTAAAGGAAAACCTACTTTGAACCATTCTTCCAAAAGGCATAAAGTGTACTAGCCTTGGGCTACACTAATGTCATTTCCCAAAAACATCTGTTACTTATCCCAGGGTTTTTGCCAGTTTTGCAAACTCAGAAAGCTTTCACCTGGCTATTGAAATGTGTTTAGGAGATGAATTTTTAACCTTTGAGCTGCTATATCGTAAAGAGAATAGCCAACCAATTACCACTATTAGAATCTAAACTTAGAATAAAATGAGAGAGTCCTGCTGGGTGCGGGTGGCACACACCTATAATCCCAATGGCTCTGGAAGCTGAGACAGGAGGAACTCCAGTTCAAAACCAGCCTCAGCAAAGGCGAGGCACTAAGCAACTCAGTGAGACCCTATCTCTAAGTAAAATACAAAATAGGGCTGGGGATGTGACTCAGTGGTTGAGTGCCCCTGAGTTCAATCCCCAATACCAAAAAAAAAAAAGAGTCCTAAAAACCAAGCTTTTAGCCCCATTGTTCCTCTGTTTTAAGTTTGGCCATGTTTAGCTTTTGATTGCCTGGAAACTCCAGTAATCTGCCGATAATGCTTTAATTCATTGTTGCTTTAGTAGTATTCTCATTTTAAATTACTAATAATGTGTTGTAAATAAATGACTACTTCCAAAGATTCTTCTTTGGGCTGGGGTTGTGGCTCAGTGGTAGAGCGTTCACCTAGCACATGTGAGGCCCTGGGTTCGATCCTCAGCACCACATACAAATAAATAAAATAAAGGTATTATGTCCAACTACAACTAAAAAATAAATATTTTAAAAGAAATAAAAATAAAAGATTCTTTAATAAATAACAAACTGGTTCTTTTCTGGAAGCCATTCATTATTTACCTGGATCAAAGATTTTAAAGAAAGTTATTTCCTGCTGAGTGCAGTGGCACATCCCAGTAATCCCAGCAGCTTGGGAGGCTGAGGCATGAGAATAACAAGTTCAAAGCTAGCCTCATCAATTTAGCAAAGTCCTAAGTAATTTAGTGAGACCCTGTCTCCAAAAATAAAAGGGCTGAGGATGTAGTTGAGTTTTAAGCACCACTGGGTTCAATCCCTGGTACCAAAAAAAAAAAAAAAAAAAAATCATTTGATTCCATTTCCCAAGATTATGAAGTCATGTGTACATTTCTCTTACAGTTAGAGAAAAGTGGTGGTTAGCTCTGTTAACATAACTAGTTCAAATGGCAATTGACAAAAGTAAGATGTGAGGTATCACATAGGATAGGAGTTTAATAAAGCATTAAGTCAGTGTGGATAGGAAGGCTTGATTGACCTGGCATATTAAAATGGGTTTTATTTTGGATAAAAAACAAATTGTAGGGCTGGGGTTGTGACTCAGTGGCAGAGCGCTTGCCTAGCATGTGTGGGGCACTGGGTTCGATTTTCAGCACCTCATATCAATAAATAAAATAAAGGCCCATTGACAACTAAAATATTTTAAAAAAAAAGCATTGTGAATTCAACCTCTGGCTCCATTCTACACTTTAAAGAAATGCTAATACAGGCCAGCTGTGATTTAATTCTCATATTGAAAGTTAAACTTCTTAAAATAGCAGAGTTGAAAGTTAAGTTGCACGGTAAGAGCCACCCCTCTGTTTTATAATCATCTTAAGTGCTATTTTTTAAAAATATTTTTAGTTGTAGATGGACACAATACCTTTATTTCATCTATTAATATATTTTTTAAGTTTTAGGTGGATACAATGTCTTTATTTTACATTTATGTGGTGCTGAGGATCAAACCCAGTGCCTTGTGCATGCTAGGCAAGCACTCTACCACTGAGCCACAACCCAGCCCATCGTTTATTTATTTTTATGTGGTGCTGGGGATTGAACCCAGTGTCTCACATGTGCTAGGCAAGCGTTCTACCCCTGAGCTACACCTTGAGCCCCTTAAGTGCTGGGTTTTTTTTTTTTTTATTATTATTATTATTATTTTTAGTGTAGATGTGGACACAGTGCCTTTATTTTGTTTGTTTATGTGGTGCTGAGGATCAAACTCAGTGAGGATTTTTACATTTTAAGACCTTTACATTAAGACTTACATTTTATTTTGCTCCTCTACAGACTGTTGAATAAACTAAATCTGTTCAGTTCCAAATCAGGGTTGATACTAACTTGATCTAGTCATCCTGCTTCACACCTTTGTCTTACCATTTTGTTCAGGGAACCATTTTCTTGATTTTCACCGGTACTGTCAGGATGTAATAGAGGGTATATGGATGAGGAATCCTGGATTACTGCTATTAAGAAGCTTAAAGAGCTTGGTGTGGTGGCACATACCTGTAATTCAGTTTAAAGGTAGACTCAGCAACTTAGTGAGGCCTTAAGCAGCTCAGTAAGACCCAGTCTCTAAATAAAAGTAATATTTCTTTTTTGGTACCAAGGACCACTGAGCCATATCCCCAGCCCTTTTTTGTATCTTATTTATAGACAGGGTCTCACTGAGTTGCTTAGGGTCTTGATAAGTTGTTGATGCTTGTAAGCTAACTCATGATCCTCTTGCCTTAGCCTCCCAAACTGCTGGGATTACAGGTGTGTGACACCAGGTCCAGCAAGAACTTCTTAATAGGTAGAAAGACAGTAGAAGTCTGTTTTTCAAACAATAATAATTTCTGGATGCAGAAGGGAAGGTGCCTAGGCATTTTTTTTTCTCCTCTTCCCATAAGAAACAGAAGAGAAATTCAAACTAGGAGGCTAGGGCTTCACTAAAAACAGGAGTATCTCTGAGGATCTGGACACTGGGAGTGGGGCCAGCTTATATTTAGTGGAATTTGGATGTGGCGGGGTACGAAGCTCAGTTTATTCCATCTGCTGCAATAAAACTGAAGAGAAGTATGGTTTCTCCTTCCTCTTGCTGGAGTCAGAGTTCAGTCCAGTCTCTCTCCCCTCACTGCAGTAATCCCCACCTTGAATAGTCTTCCTTGCTATCTTTGGCAAATGATATGAATAATTCTTTCTTTAAAGTTCCCTATCCCTCACCTCCCTTTCTCTGTCCTCTGACTCAACACAGTTGCTTAGTGTGGAGTCTTACATTTCCCTTTGAGAAGACAGT